>NW_027514396.1:602614-903921 GCF_048772815.1 Callospermophilus lateralis | reverse complement strand
TGGAGAAACTTTGGATGTCCTTTTGCTGATCATGAGTATACCAGACGGTGCCTTGATTGACTGGGTTTCATGAAAATGGTGTAGATCAGATATGCCAGTAAGTTGGAGCCTGCTGAGCAGTGGGCCTAGAGCAATGTTGGGCAGGTGTGTGACACAAAATATGCGCTGGGGCCATTTCGATCTGCCATTGGCTTCCAAATGCCTTGTGACTGACAGGATGCAGCCAGCAGACCCTTATTTGTAAAGGCATCTTGTTATATGGAGAGTTTTGACCCTGTCCCTTACTTTTGGAAACTCCTCTACCACCTCCAAGTTTGTGAACTACTGATCATATTGCATTCCAGATTTGTATTCTCAGAATTCCTAACTCTTTTTCCCTAATTGTGTCTTACTTGGGGTGAAAGTATTGTCAAGGCATTGTTCTGGATGAGAGTGGGAAAAATTTTGTGTAGCACATATTTGCATACACATTGGATTCATTTTCCAATTTTCCATTCAGAATACTAAATCCCTGACACTAACATATACCCTATTAGACTCTGACTACTAATCCTAATATGGTGGAGTAAAATAACCCAAACGGAATACAAATACAAGCAGTTCAGAGAAGGCATGGTGTGTAGTTGGAATTGTCTTTTGCATTATATTGGGTAGAAGGTATAAACTAGTTAATTTTTTTATTGAAAGAGTTCTCCATGTGTTTTTAAAGTAAACAAATGTATGAATTCGTGTCTCCCTTTCTCCGTAGCATATTCAGCACATGTATTTTTATATGCACATACAGAATCCTACCTGGTACCACTCGTACAATCTTGTGAGGTGGCTTACTTGGCAGATACAAATTGCGAGAAGACATCACAGCTCCTAAACACTGTTGGAACAGAAAATTAAACCTATGGGTGAGCTTCCTAGATGAACAACATTATACATAAATCCATGTTCAGTAAAATGAATATTTTTGCATCTGTGGATGATTTATATTTCATGGTGAATTTCGATTGGCATATATATTGCTACTTTTTAATGTCTGTGTGTATATATATGTATATATATACAGTATATATATATATATACAGTCTCCAGATTTTTCAAAATATGAAATATATGTGTCTTATTACACACTTCCTAAATTCATTCATATTCATGTATGTGGATTTATAATCAAATTTTCACATGATTATTCTCAGAAATATTCATCCACCTGAAATACATATTTTTTCCTACTAGTGAAAACTAACTTCAGTGAATGTTGCATACAAATCCTAATATTTCTACAGTAACTGACCCAGTTTAACATCAATGCGAGTAGATTCCAATGGGACATGCTGTGTGTTTTGACGTTCATTTTTATTCAACACTGGTACATTATGATTTCTTCAGTTTATGCACATCATAGGATATATTTTTCATCCACAGTTTCGCAAATTTATAGGCATTTGTTTCACTTTCAATCAATTCCTTCTTCAGAACACATGTATTCATCCATGTTTCTTGACTGGTCTTTTCATGAGACTTCTTTACAAAACACATTATTTTCAATTTTCATAATCATTTTTGAAGCGAAACTCAGACACCGTTCATGATAAACAATAACACTAATATTAACAATAGATGTATAACTGGTTGGAATGAATGATTTTATATCAATATAAGATATCTTAAATATTTTCAGATATCAATTCCATCCATTATTTAAAGTGGAATCAGCTATATTATTTATTCACAGTGTGTCAATTCATGCATTATCTCTATATTCATAGACACAGGGCACACCTCTTTGTACAACCAATACTTATGTATATGTCTTCTAAATATTACTGCCAGAAATGGTGTAAGAAATACTCATGTCACCAGATCTACATACACATTTTATCACAGTAATATTCGGGACACAAAAAGTAAATGTCACACTTATGATTGTACCGGAGTCTGAATGGAAAGTGAACATGGATTACTAAAAACATTCTGTCCATGTTGCCTAATCCTCTCAATTATCAATCCTGTTGGTGACTACATATTTGTTTCTTCCAGAGATTATATATTCAAACTCTACCCTGTTGAAAATGCTAATCATATCACTCACTTTATACTTTGCCTGATTTCATTATGTCTCTATTGATATGTGGTTTCCTACATATTTTCCCCAGTTCATCATTGTGACTGACCCTTCACATGAAGTTATGTTTACTTTCACTCTCTAACAAAACACTATTGCGATAGAACATATATTCCAAATCCTATATTGACACTTCTTCCTAAACCTACTATCTACCTAATCCTACCGACTATCCGTTTTTGACTGGATGTTCTCTTCGACATTCAATCATCCAAGGTACAAGGTTCTATGCCATTATATATCTATTTTTCTGAGACATCTGTGCACAATGTAAATCAAAGTTAAGTATCCAATCAAGGGCCCAATGCCCTCTAGGCTTCAAAATTACCTAGATTTCTGTTTTTATTCATATATTTAACCTCTATATTTTATAAATATCGCAGGTTCCCAATACCATTATTCATCCCGCAGAATGATTCCTAACCCAATTCAAACATTTTATTAACCCTAAGAATACACTGTTCCCTCAATCTAAATTTAATGAAAAGCAGGGACAGAGTTGGTCTTACAAGACAGGAATGTAGGTGATCTTCCACCTGCTGAGAACTTCAAAGATCCATGTAGAAATGAACCCTGAGAAGATATAATCATCTATGAAGGACCTGAGAGAGCAAAAGTCATCTTCCATGTCAAACACCCTGGTCAGGATGAAGGGATGTGTCTGAATCAGCCTCTCTCTTCTTAATGTAGAGGAGAAGGACCAAACCAGGCCTGTGTGGATAGCTATTCCCGGGTTCCTAAGGTTGACATACCATTCTAACTTGTGAACATTTCAGAGGAAATAGGGGAACCCTCCATCTAATGGGACCCTTGGAAGAAACTATTAGGACAAAATGGTTTACAAGACAGTGAATTCATTCAGTTCCTGAAGGAAGTGACCTCACCTCACTTCCTTCGTGATGGATCTCTCTGAACTTGGGATCCTGGAAGCCAGGCACACAGAGCCAGTCCCAGTCCCAGTCCCAGTGGGCTCACTTGCTTGGATTTACCAAAGACAGAGTCAGTCTTTCTTTGTTCCTACTGATATTATGATGCCAAAAGCAAGGAGAGCTCTGAAGAGGGGCCTTTCCTGAGAAAGCAGGTAGTGGCTCAAAATTCCCTTCTGACAACTTAAAACAGTTGGCCAAGTAGACCAGATCTGAGACAGGACAGGACATTTCGGGGAAACATTGTATGGCCCACCAGTCAGAGGACACTCCGTAGAGTCACAGACCTACTTGGGGGAAGGAGGTGACTTTGTGGGTGTGGTTGTGGGTTTATGATTTTGTCTCATCTTCTGAGAATAGGTAGGAAAGGCGGTTAGTTTTTTTTTTTTTTTTTGGAGTGTACTGTTTCTAGTAAGTCGTTTGACAAGGCGAGTGTTTCTATGTCTGTGTATTCCACTGTGTCCGTGGTTGTATACATTAGAAACGAGAATGCATCAATGTATTTGTCCTGTCTAGTAGAAAGCTTCCCAGCATTCAACCTGCCCAATTTATGAATGGGTTGCGGCTTTCCTTAAGGATGGGCAACACCTACTATCTTCCTAATTACCAATTTTCTTCCTGAATTCTTTCCAATCTCCAGAATTGGCTCATGTTTTTTTGTCCAAGATATGTACCACCTCCAAGCTCTGTGACATGGCCATGTACTGGATATCTGCAGGGAATGGCGAGCATCTCAGAAAACTCAGATATCAGTGTGACCAGCAAAGTATCAGTGGAGAAACCCTGCTTTGGGCCTTTTGCTTACATAATGTTCTGTTGCCCTTAATTTCAAGAAGTTCTTTGCCTCAGGCCACCCCTTTGTGAAGCCTGAGGAAAACAGTTTTCAAATGGAAATGAATGGGCATCACCCGTGGCCCTTTGCTTTATTGCTTTGGAAAGGGATGTGTGTGATTTAGCCTCTTGGCCCTGTGTGAGGCTGTGGCTTAGATTCTCAGCACCTGATGGATCTAAAGAAAGATCCCATGTGTGCATCCAAAACCAAAATGGCCAAAAGAGCAGTCCTTGTGCATGACGTCTCGCCTTCCTCTGTGAGGTTCCTGACTTCCATCAATAGGGATCCTTTGGGTCAGAGGAGTTCTCCAAAGCCCTGCAGAGGTGCTTGGGTTTTCTCATGACTCCAATTCACATAAAGAATCTTAACCTCTGAGTCAGTTGGCCTCAAAGTAGAGAAGCGGTGTAGTCTTCACAGCATGCCTATTTCATCACGCCTGGTTCACAGAAAGTATGTCCAGGCCACCCTGACTTTAGCAAATGAGTGGCAAGGGAGCTTATTTTGGACACTGTCTTGGACTGCGCTCCTCATGAAAACCTCCAGCCAGAGGTTATGATGAGTGTCTATATGGAAGAAAATGAGGACCATGTCGAAGTGTTTTGGTTTTAATTGTGGTCATTTGTGTGTCATTTGGAAGAGATAACTGTGTTCACCTGGGCTTGAACTGTTGTGTGATTCCACTTAGAGACTGCTTTCTGGAACTGACCTCAGTGAAGTATTGCCATGAATTGTTTTGAGATTTTAGGAGGCCACGCATGAGATTCGCTCTTGGTATCTGTGATCTAGGCCCAGGGTGGCTTTGCACAGAAAACTGGGAATCTTTGCAAGGATATCACATGATTTTATTCTGAAAGACTTGGCAGCCATCGATGAGAGTCAAAACACACATGGACCTAACATTGTAGACCTCAATGGGCCTTGCTTATGTTACCATTTGGCCTCTGTTTCTGTAGCCTTGCCTATGAGATTTCTCTAGAGCTTTCATTGAAATGAGCTTCCTCACCATTTAATGGTTCCTGAATTAATTGAAACCCAGAGTGTCTCAAATTCATTTTTGAAAAATGGCTAGATAAATACCATGCAAGTTTTGAAATTCCCATGACCAGGTGGCACTGGAGAACCTTTGGATATCTGGTTCCTTATCATGAGTGTACCAGACAATGCCTTGATTGACTGGGTTTCATGAAAATGGAGTAGAACAGAGATGCCTGTAAGTTGGAGCCTGCTGAGTAGTGGGCCTAGAGCTGTGGTGTGAAGGTGTGTGATAAACATCTGTGGTGGGGCCATGTGAATATGTCTTTGACTTCCAAATGGCTTGTGACTGACATGCTGCTGCCAGCAGACCCTTATATGTAAAGGCATCTTATTATATAGAGGGGTTTCAGGGCAATGTTCAGAATCAGGTTGCTCTTGTCAAGGGGGCAAGCTATGTGGGATAGAAGCCTGGTTGGTGCATTCTCCTGTAAACCCTGACCCACCACACCTGACAGAACTCCCTCCAGCACTGTGTCCCTGATGAACTCCTTGTATTTTTTGAAGCAACACCAAACTACGAGTGCAGCAGCCAGAAACACCACGAAAAGTGGAGGATGACCAAATGACTTCACAGTCCACGCGGGCAGACACTTAGACCCAGGTGGCCAAAAATTGCCGACAAAGATAGAATTCATCACTGCTGCCTAATGTTCATTGGAAAACAAGAAACCATGTCCTCCAGGTCACATAGATGCCATTCAAGATTTGATGGTCTCACTACAAAGGAAGCTAAATCTCCTGACAACAACATATACTTTAAGTGCCCAAACTCAGAGGCAGTTTGTCAAGAAGTCTTTAGGCCAAAAGAACTTCATGTTTGTGGAGTGTTTACCCTATCCCTTACTTTTGGATACTCCTCTCCCAACTCCAAGGTTGTGAACTCCTGAGCATTTTCCATTCCGGATATGTATTCACAAATTTTCTAACTCTTCTCCTCTAATTGTGTCTTACTTGTGGTGAAGGAAATGTCAAGGCATTGTTCTGGATCAGAGTGGGGAGATTTTTGTGTAGCACATATTTGAATACACATGAGATTAATTTTCCTATTTTCCATTCGAAATTCTGAATCCCTGACACTTACCCATACCCTACTAGACTCTCACTACTAATCCTAATATGATGGAGAAAAATAACCCAAACAAAATAGAAATACAACCAGTTCAGAGGAGGCCTGTTGTATAGTTGGACTTGCCTTTTGCATGATAAAGGGTAGGTGTTACAAATCTAGTCAATTTTTAAATGAAAAAGTTCTCCATGTGATTTAAAGTTAACAAATATGTGAATTCTTGTTTCCCTTTCTCTGAAGCCTATTCAGAACATGTATTTTTAATGCACATATTGAATCCTACCTGGTATCACACTTATATTTTTGTGAGGTGGATGACATGGCAGATACAAATTGTGAGAAGAGATCACTCCTCCTAAACACTGTTGGAACTGAAAATTCAACCTATGGGTGAGCTTCCTAGTTTAACAACATTTTACTTAAATCCATGTTTAGTAAAATAAATATTTTTGCTTCAATGGATGATATATATTTCATGATGAATTTCTATTGGCATATATATTGCCAGTTTTTAATGTCTCTGTGTGTGTTTTTTGTATATATATATATATATATATTCTCCAGGTTCTTCAAAACATGAAATATATGTGTCTTTTATACACTCCATAAACTTATTCATGTTCATGTACTTGGATTTATAATCAACTTTTCAGAAGATTATTCCAGAAATATTCATCCACCTGAAATTCATATTTGTTACCTAGTACTGAAAGCTAACTTCAGTGAACGGTGCACACAAATCCTAATATTTTTATAGTAACTGACCCAGTTTAATATCAAAGCAAGTTGATTCCTATGGGACATGTTATGTATTTTGACGTTTATTCCTATTCAACACTGGTAAATTACTATTTCTTCTTTTTTTGCACATCATAGGATATATATTTAATCCAAAAGTTATCAAATTTACAGGTATTTGTTTCACTTTCAATCACTTCCTGCTTCAGAACACACGTATTCCTGCAGGTTACTTGACTGGTCTTATCATGAAACTTCTTTCCAAACACATTATTTTTGATTTTCATAATGATTTTTGAAGCAAAATATACACAATTTTCATGATTATCCATAACCCTAATATTTCCATTAGATGTATAAATGGTTGTAATGAATGTATGTGTATCAATATAAGATTTCATGTATATTTTCAGATATCAATTCATTCCATTATTTAAAGTTGGAACCAGTTATATTTTTAATTCTCAGTATGGTCTCTTCATGCATTATCTCAATATTCATAAACACATGGTACACCCATTTGTACCCCCAATACTAATTTATGCATCTTCAAAATATTGCTCCCAGAAACAGTGGAAGAAATACTCCACCTGATCTACATATACATTTTATCACTGTAATAATCTGGACACAAAATGCAAAGTTCACCTTTATGATTGTACCAAAGCCTAAATGGAAATTGACCATGGATTACTAAAACATCTATGTCTAAATTGCCTAATGCTCTCAAATGTCAATCTATTTGTGACTCCATATTTATTTTTCCCTAAGACTATACAGTCAAGTTCAACCCTGTTGAAAATGTCTAATATTATCACTCACTTTGAACTATACCTGATTTCCTAATATCTCTATTGATATCTGCTTTGCTACATATTTTCCCCAGTTCATCATTGTGAGTGACCCTAAACATGTGCTGATATTGACATTCACTCTCTAACCGAAACCCTATTGTTAAAGAACTTTTGGTCCAAAGTCTATACTCGCCCTCGTTTCAACACCTACCGACTATCTTCCTGATCCTACAGACTATCCCTGTTTGATTGGATGTTCTCTTCTACATTCAATCATCCAAGGTACAAGGTCCTATTTCATTGTATATCGATTTATCTGAGACATCTGTGCATAACATAATTCAATGCTAAGTATCCCAATCAAAGGCCCAATGCCCTTCTGGGCTTCAAATCTTACCTAGATTTCTGTTTTCATACTTATATTTCACCTATATATTCTTAAAAATGTCACAGGTTCCCAATACCATTATTAATTGAGTGGAATGATTCCTAACCCAAATCAAACATGTTATTAACCTTAACCATACACTGATCCCTCAATCTAACTTTTCAGAAGAGCAGGGACAGAGTTGGTCTCAAAATACAGGCATGTAGGGGATTCTCCACCTGCTGAGAACCTAAAAGGCCCATGCAGAAATGATCCATGGAGAAGATGTAGGCAGCTATGAAGGACCTGAGAGAGCAAAAGACATCTTCCATGGTGAATAACCTGGTCAGGATAAAGGGTTGTGTCTGAATGAGCCTCTCTTTTTTTCATATAGATAAGATGGACCAAAACAGGCCTATGTGGAGAGCTGTCCCTAGGTGCCTATGGTTGATATACCATTATAACCTGTGAAAGTATCACAGGAAGTAGGGGCAGCCTCCATATCATGGGACCTTTGGAAGCAACTGTGAAGGCAAAGAGGTTGCCAAGATAGTGACCTCATTCAGTTCCTGAAGGAAGTGACCTCATCACACTTCTTTGGTGATGGAACTGTCTGAACTTGGTATCCAGGAAGCCAGGCACTCAGAGCCAGTCACAGTCCCAGTCCCAGGGGTCTCAATTTTTTTCATTTACCAAGGAGAGAGTCAGAGTTTCTTGGTAACTACTGATGTGTGGATGGCCAAATGCCAGGAAAGCTCTGAAGAGGGGCCTTTTCTGAGAAAGCAGGTAGTGGCTCACCACTGGCTCCTGACAACTTCACAGAGTTGGACAAGGAGACCAGATCTGAGAAAGGACAGGCCATTTCAGTGGAACAAAGTATGACCCACCAGTCATAGGACACTCTGGATAGTCACAGTCCTACTTGGGGGAAGGAGGTGCCTTTGTATGTGTGTGTGTGTTTGTGGTTTTGTCTAATGTTCTGAGAATAGGTAGTAGCGGCGGTTTGTTTGGTTTCGAGTGAACTGTTTCTAGTAAGTCATTTGACAAGGCGAGTGTTTCTATGTCTCTGAATCCCACTGTGTCCGTGGTTGTAGACAGTTGAAAAGAGAATGGATCAATGGATTTGTGTTGTCTAGTAGAACGCATCCCAGCATGTATCCTGCCAAATTTATTAATGGTCTGAGGCTTTCCTTATCGATGGGCAACACCTGCTATCTTTCTAAGTTCCTGTTTTCTTCCTGAATTCTGGCCAATATCCAGAATAGGCTCATGGTTTTCTCTCCAAGATATGTACCACCTAAAAGCTCTGTGACATGGCCATGTACTGGATAGCTGAAGGGAATGGAGAGCATCTCAGAATACTCAGATATCAGAGTGACCATTTAAGTCTTATTGGAGAAACCCTGCTTTGGGCCTTTTGCTTACCTATTGTTCTGTTGACCTGAATGTCAGCAAGGTCTTTGCCTCAGGCCATCTCTTTTTGAAACCTGAAGAAAACAGTTTTCAAATGGAAATGAATGGACATCCCCTGTGGCTCTTTTCTTAATTTCTTTGGAAGGAGATGTGTCTGATTCAGCCTTTTGGCCCTTTGTGAGTCTGTGGCTTAGATTATCAGCACCTGATGGATCTAAAGAATGATCCCATGTGTGCATTCAAACCAAACTGGCCAAAAGAGCAGTCATTATGGATAAAGTCTCTCACCTTCCTTTATAAGGTTCCTGACCTCCATCAAGTGAGAATAGGGATCCTTTGGGTCAATTGAGTTCTTAAAAGCCCTGCAGAGGCTAGCCCATAGGTGCTTGGGTTTTCTGATTACTCCAATTCACATAAAGAATCTAAACCCCACAGTCAGTAGGCCTCAAATTGGTGAACCGAAGTAGTATTAATGGCAGGCCTATTTGACCACTCCTGGTTCACAGGAAGGTTGTACAGGCCACCCTGACTTTAGGCAAACCAGAGGCAAGGGAGCTTATTTTGGACACTGTCTTGGGCTGCGCCCCTCATGGAAACCTCTAGCCAGAGGATATGATGAGTGTCTATATGGAAGAATATGAGGGCCATGTGGGAGTGTTTTGGTTTTAATTGTGGTCATTTGTGTGGCAGTTGGAAGAGATTACTTGTAAGATTCCAGCAGACGTCGGAGGAAGAGACTACCAAGAGACTGGCTCATGCAACAGCAATGGGGATTTCTTGAGGATCCAATTCAGTTCGCTGGGGCTCTGTGCTCACTCAACAAGCAACAGCGGCCCAGATCCCCGAGAAGAGGTTAAGCAGTGCTTCAGTACACTTTTTGGGTAGGCAGAGGCTTTATATATATCAGAGGAAATCATCTTGATCAGCCGGAAAATCGAACAACAACTCTCCAACTTGATTAGCACATTCATTGGTGGAATCAGGTCGGGCGGGGGTGATAGGTCGATCCTAAGGAGGGGGGTACATTCAAACTGATTGGTTTGGGCCCTGATATGCTTAGGTGCCAAGCTGCACAGGGTCCTAGATTATTAAACAACTGGATGGTCAGGGGGAATATTTAATGGGCAGTGAAAGGATTGTCCTAACAGCTACAGGAATTTCAGGTTTTAGGTTTAGCATGGGAACTTAACAATACCTGGTCCTTTACATTTTAACTCAGGCTTTGCAGCTTAGAAACTTTACAACACCCGCTAATTTACACTTTAACTTCAATTTCTTTTACCCTAACAGACTGGGTCCACCTGGGTGTGAACTCTGGTGTGATTCCCCTTAGACACTGAGTTCTGGAACTGAACTCAGAGAAGAGGTGTCATGAATTGTGTTGGGATTATAAGAGGCCACACATGAGAGTTGCCCTTGGAAACTGAGATCTAGGCCCAGGGTGGCTTTCCACAGAGCATTGGAAATTTCAGCCAGGATATCACATGATTTTATTCTGAATGACTTGGCAGCCATAGTTGAGAGTCAAAACACACATGAAACTCACACTGTAGACCTCAATGGGCCTGGTTTCATGTGACCTTTTGGCCACTCTTTGAGAAGCCTTGTCTGTGAGAGTTCTATAGAGATTTCATTGAAATCAGCTTTCTCAAAATTTAAAGGTTCCTGAATGAATTGAAACCCACAGTGCCTCCAACTTCATCCTTGAAAAATGGCTAGATAAATACCATGAAATTTTTGAAATTCCCAGGACCAGGTACCACTGGAGAAAGTTTGGATGTCCGGTTTCTGATCATGAGTATAACAGACAGTGCCTTGATTCACTGGGTTTCATGCAAATGGTGTAGAACCGAAATGCCAGTAAGTTGGAGCCTTCTGAGTAGTGGGCCTAGAGCAGTGGAGGGCAGGTGTGTGATAAAACATCTGTGGTGGGGCCATGGGGATCTTCCATTGTCTTCCAAATGGCTTGTGACTGACATGGTGCAGCCAGCAGACCCTTATATGTAAAGGCATCTTGTTATTTGGAGAGGTTTCAGGGCAATGTTCAGAATCAGGATGGTATGGTCAAGGGAAAAGCTATGTGGGATAGAAGCATGGTTGGTGCATTCTCTTGCAGACCCTTACCCACCACAGGTGACAGAACTCCCTCCAGCACTGTACCAGGTGAACTACTTGTATTTCGTGAAGCAAATAACAAACTCCCAGTGCAGCAGTAAGAAATACCACGAAAAGTGGAGGATGACCAAATGGCTTCACAGTCCACACAGAGAGAAACTTAGCCCCCAGTGGACACTGTTAACCTACATAGAGAGAAATCAGCACTGCTGCCTCATGTTCAGTGGAAAATAAGAAACTATGTCCTCCAGGTCACATACATGCACACCCAGCTTTGATGGTCTCACTACAAAGGAAGCTCCTGACAAATACTTATATTTCAAGTGTGCAACCTCAGAGGCAGTTTCTCAAGAAGTCTTTAGGCCAGCAGAGCTCCATGTTTGTTGAGTGTTTACCCTGTCCCTTACTTTTGGAAACTCCTCTACCACCTCCAAGGTTGTGAACTCCTGAGCGTATTCCATTCCAGATATGTATTCACAGAATTTTTAACTCTTCTCCTCTAATTGTGTCTTACTTCAGGCGAGGGTAATGTCAAGGCATTTTTCTGTATGAGAGTGCAAAAATTTGTGTGCAGCATTTATTTGAAATACTGAATCCCTGACATTAACCCATATCCTAATAGACTCTGACTACTAATCCTAATATGATGGAGAAAAATAACTCAAACAAAATAGAAATACAAGCATTTCATAGGAGGCATGGTGTATAGTTGGACTTGCCTTTTGCATTATATAGGGTAGGAGTAATAAATCTAGTCAATTTTTAATTGAAATAGTTTTCCATGTGTTTTTAAAGTTAACAAATATGTAAATTACTGTCTCCCATTCTCTCTAGCTTATTCAGAACATGTGTTTTTATATGCACATATAGAATCCTACCTGGTTATCACACATACAGTCTCATGAGGAGGCTGATTGGCAGATACAAATTGTGAGAAATGACCACTCCTCGTAAACGCTGTTGGAACTGAAAATACAACCCATGGGTGAGCTTCCTATTTGAACAACCTTATACAAAAATCCATGTTCAGTGAAATTAATATTTTTGGATCTGATGATGATATATATTTCACGATAAATTTCGATTGGCATATATATTGCAATTTTTAATGTCTCTCTCTCTCTCTCTGTGTGTATATATATATATATGTATATATATATATATATATATATATATATATATACATATATATATATATATATATATATATGCACTCTGTCTAGATTTTTCAAAATATGAAACATGTGTCTTATTGTAGACTCCCTAAATTCATTTATATTCATGTATGTGGATTTATAATCAACTTTTCACAAGATTATTCTCAGAAATACTCATCCACCTAAAATACATACTTGTTTCCTAGTACTGAAAACTAACTTTGTTGAATGGTGCATACATATCCTAACATTTCTACAGTAACTGACCCTGTTTAACATTAATTCAAGTAGATTTCTATGGGACATGATGTGTATTTTGAAGTTCATTTTTATTCAACACTGGTACATTGCTATTTCTTCAGTTTATGCACATCATAGGATACATATTTCATCCACAAGTTAGCAAATTGATAGGCATTTGTTTCACTTTCAGTCACTTCCTGCTTCAGAACACATGTATTTCTCCATGTTTCTTGACTGATATTTTCATGAGACTTCTTTCCAAACACATTATTTTCGATTTCCGTAATCACTTTTGAAGCAAAACCCACACACCTTTCATGATAACCCATAACCCTAATATTACCATTAGATGTATAACTCGTTGGAATGAATGACTGTATATCAATATTAGATTTCTTATATATTTTCAGATATCAATTCAATCCATTATTTAAAGTGGAACCAGTTATATTATTTATTCACATGATGGTCAATTGATGCATTATCAATATATTCTATGACACAGGGTATACCCTTTTTACCCCCAATACTAATTTATATTTCTTCAAAATAGTGCTCCCAGAAATGGTGGAAGAAATACCCATGTCACCTGATCTACATATACATTTTATCACAGTAATATTCTGGACACATAAAACAAAGGTCACTCCTATGATTGTACCAAAGCCTAAATGGAAAATGAGCATGGATTACTAAATGCACCCATGTCCAGGTTGCCTAATGCTCTCAAATGTCAATCCTATTGGTGACTACATATTTGTTTCTTTCTAACATTATATATCCAAACTCAACCCTGTTGAAAATGTCTAGTCCTATGACTCAGTTTATACTTTGCCTGATTTCCTAATGTCTCTATTAATATCTGCTTTCTCCATATTTTCCCCAGTTCATCATCGTGACTGACTCTTCACATGTGCTAACATTTACATTCACTCTCAACTGAAACCATATTGCTAAAGAACTTTTGGTCCAGATCCTATACTCACTCTTCTTCCTAAAACTACTATCTCCTGTTGCTACCGAGTATTCCTTTTTGACTTGATGTTCTCTTCTACATTCAATCATTCAAGGTACATGGTCCTATGCCATTGTATATCGATTTATCTGAGACATCTATTCAGAACGTAATTCAACGCTAAGTATCCCAATCAAGTTCCCATGCCCTTCTCGGCTTCAAATCTTAACTAGATTTCTGTTTTCATACTTATATTTCACCTATATATTCTTGTAAATATCACGGGTTCCCGATACTGTTATTCAACCCTCAGAATGATTCCTCACCCAAATCGAACCTGTTATTCACCCTAATCATACACTCTTCCCTCAATCTAACTTTACAGAAGAGCAGGGAAGGAGTTGGTATTTCAATACAGGAATGTAGGCGATCTTCCACCTATTGAGAACCTCAAATGTCCTACATAAATGACACCTGGATAAGTTGTAGGCAACTATGAAAGACCTGAGAGAGCAAAAGTCATCTTCCATGGAAAACAACCTGGTCAGGATGTAGGGATATGTATGAATCAGCCTCTCACTTATTAATGTAGAGAAGATGGACCAAACCAGGCCTGTGTGGAGAGCTGTTCCTGTGTGCCTATGGTTGATATACCATTCTAACTTGTGAAAGTGTCACAGGAAGCAGGGGCAGCCTCCATCTCATGGGACCCTTGGAGTCAACTCTTCGGACAAAGTGGTTGCCAAGGCAGTGAACTCATTCAATTCCTGAAGGAAGTGACTTACGTCACTTCCGTGGTGATCAAACTCTCTGAACTTAGATCCAGTAAGCCAGGCACCCAGAGCCAGTCCAAGTCCCAGTCTTAGTGGTCTCACTTGTTTTGATTTTCCAAGGATAGAGTCAATCTTTCTTGATACCTACCGATGTGGGAATGGCCAAATAACAGGAAAGCTCTCAAGAGGGGCCTTTTCTGAGCAAGCAGGTAGAGGCTCACCCCTGGCTTCTGACAAGTTCACAGAGTTGACCAAGGAGACCTAATCTCATACAGGACAGGCCATCTCAGGGGAACATATTGTGGCCCACCAGTCAGAGGACACTCCGGATAGTCACAGACCCATTTGAGGGAAGGAGGTGCCTTTGTTATGTGGGTGTGGTTTTTTGGTTTGTCTCATATTCTGAGAATATGTAGGAAAGGTGGTTTGTTTGGTTTGTAGTGAACTGTTTTTAATAAGTCATTTGACAAGGCGACTGTTTCTATGTCTGTGTATCGCACTGTGTCCGTGGTTGTAGACATTAGAAAAGAGAATGATTCAATGGATGTGTCCTGTCTGGTAGAAAGCTTCCCAGCATTCATCCTGCCCGATTTATGTATGGACTTTGGCTTGCCTTATCGATGGGCAACACCTGCTAATTTCCTAAGTTGCTGTTTTCTTCCTGAATTCTGGCCACTCTCCAGAAGAGGCTCATGGTTTTGTGTCCAAGATATGAATCACTTCCAAGGTCTGTGACATGGCTATGTTCTGGATAGCTGAAGTGAATGGCGAGAATCTCAGAAAACTCAGATCACTGTGACCAGAAAAGTCTCAGTGGATAAACCCTGCTTTGGGACATTTGCTTACATATTGTTCTGTTACCCTGAATGTCAGGTAGTTCTTTGCCTCAGGCCACCCCTTTGTGAAACCTGAAGAAAACAGTTTTCAAATGGAAATGAATGGAAATCACCTGTGGCTCTTTGCTTAATTGCTTTGGAAAGGGATGTGTCTGAATCAGCCTCTTAGCTCTGTGTGAGGCTGTTGATTAAATTCTCAGCCCCTTATGGATCTAAAGAAAGATCCCATGTGTGCATCCAAAACCAAAATGGCCGAAAGTACAGTCATTGCAGATGAAGTCTTTTGCCTTCCTCTGTAAGGTTCCTGACCTCTATAAAGTGAGAATAGGGAAGATAGACCAAGCCAATTGATGTCTCCTTTTGGAAAAATTGTACCACCAATGAGAGCATCAGCAAAATTACCCCAACACTACCACAAGTCGCTGCACCAACAGATAGTTCACAATGCATACATGTTAGTTCACAATGCATACAAGTGATATATATTCCAGGCAAGTTCTGCAAGCAGTTCAGTGATGGCTATTGCAGAAGCTGTAGATTGGTTTTATCTTTGTCTTCACCAGCACTGGGTTGAAGATTGGAATTCTGGCAATAATGGCTAAAGAAAAAATTACTTACCATTCCAGAAGGCACTAAAAAACCCAATTATCTTAACAATTTACATTATCTTGAAGAGAATTATTAAATATAATGAAAAGGAAAGGTGAAAGTCAACAAACAGTTCTGCTAAACTCCTTTTTTTGTTCACATATTAAAACAATCCTCAACAGTTGTTTACCCAATTTAAATTAAACTATTTAAATCACGTGAATAAAAAAAAATTGGATCCATTTTTTCATGAGCGCACATCATATATGATATATGGATATATGTACATTCAAACATAAAACACGAAACACAAGTGTGCACAAATAATATAATATATACAACACATAACATAATAGTAAAGGCCTTATAACTTTTTACAGGTGAAATCACCATTGGAATGTCTTAAAACTCTATAGTCAAAAAATAGAACTGATCAGCAAAACATTAACCTAGGTCTGTATGAGCTCAAAAAAAAAAAAAATAGAAAATAGAACTTCATGATGTGGGAAAGGGCAATAATAAAATAGATATTGAAAAAAGCATCCTGGTTCTGTCGCAGATGTAAGGATAGCCAAACTGGAGTTTTGGATATCAGCTGTTATGAATTTGAGCCAAATCATCTTCTTTTTGGTCTATAGAAATCACTTTAGTTAATTTCTCTGGAATCCATATTGCCTGCTGTTCTTCCTGTGGAAACACACAAACAGACCCCTGACTAAAGACAATCACTGGGTCAGGACTTTAGTTAATCTCTCCAAAATCCAAATCAGCTGCTGTTCTTCCTGTGGAAACACACAAACAGACGCCCGACTCCAGACAATTACTGGGTCAACACTTTTCCATTTTCCTATTAGAATATCCTTCCAAAGGACTTTGGGCTTATGCACATTTTTTGGAAACATATGCCTTTCCACAGCACTAAGTCCTGATGAATCCAAGTTTAAAAAGTTTAGAGTAAAAAGCGTTAATTTAAGTTTATCTTTGGGGAATATATACCCCTTCTCAATTCCGTCTTTGTGCTTTAATAAGTACATTTTTATTGTTTGATGTGCTCTTTCAACTATGCCTTGTCCCTGTGGATTGTATGGGATTCCTGTTATATGAGTAATGCCAAATGATGAGCAAAATTGTTTAAAAGAGTTAGAAGTGTAACCGGGGGCATTATCTGTTTTTAACTGTTTTGGAATGCCCACAGTGGCAAAATTTTGTAAGCAATGAGCTATAACATCTTTAGTTTTTTTCTCCAGCATGAAGGGAGCCCATTAAAAATCCAGAACAAATATCAACTGTAACATGCAAATATTTTAATTTTCCAAATTCTGGCAAGTGTGTGACGTCCATCTGCCAAATATGGTTAGGTATCAATCCTCTAGAATTGACTCCAAGATTAACTTGTGGTAAAAAGGTCACACAATTTTGACATTGTTTTATAATTTGTCTAGATGTTCCTTAGTTTTTTTGAAATGCTTTTGTAAAGTATAAGCATTGACATGGAACTTTTTAAGAAAATTTATTGCTTCTTCTAGTGTAAAGAAAATATGTATGTATGTCAATTGTAGTTTTATCTGCTAAATCATTGCCCAAACTAAGGGCTTTAGGCAATCCTGTATGTGCCCTGATATGTCCTATAAAGAATGGATCTTTTCTGTCCCAGATTAGACTTTGTATAGTGGAAAGCAAAGAGAAAACAGTAGAGAAAGGGGAAATCCTACCAGCATCTTCAAGGGATACTATAGCATTAACTATATACTGACTATCGGAAAATAAATTAAATACAGAATCTTTAAAAATCACAAAAGCTTGTAATACTGTACTAAGCTCTACCTTGTGAGCTGATTGTTTTGGTACTAAAAATATAAAAGTTGGATCAGGTGTAACTATTGCTGTTGTACCATTATTTAACCCATCGGTGAATATATTTGGAGCATTCATGATAGGTGTTTTCTTGTCATTTTTGGAAAAATTACAGGATGCGATGACCAAAAAGACAATAAAAGATAAGATGGTAAGTGGTTATCAAATGAAACATTAGATTTACACACGATTATTGCCCAAGTATTTAACTAATTAGCTAATTCATCAATTTGATTCATAGTATATGGAGTAATAATTTTATTGGGTGAAATTCCACACACACTCTTTTTGCTGCTTTTATTCCTATGAGTATTAATTCTCCCTCAGGCTCAGGATAGCAAGTAATAATAGTGTTAGAAGAATAAGATAAATGTATCCATAATAATGGACCTTCTTCCCAAAATACTCCTGTAGAAATATTTTTTTTTGTTGTTAGTACAATAAATAATAAATGCAAAATAATATCAACTCTATCCAAAAGCATATTTCCCATATATGTTTCAATGATTTTTATTGCTTTTCTTGCTTCAGGCGTTAACATTCTGAGTGAATTTGGATCTCATGGTCCTTTTAGGATATCAAATAAAGGTCCCAACTCTCCTGTTGGTATACCTAGATGAGGCCTTATCCAATTTAAGTCTCCTAATAACTCTTGAAAGTCATTAATTGATTTGAGTTGATCTACTCGTATTTGAATTTTTGGTTGACTGACCATGGTTGAGGATAATAGAGCTACTAAATAGTTAATTAGAAAATTTAATTGTATTTTACCTATTGCTATCTCTAGGTTATAATTTTTTAATACGTTTGTAAGTGTGGCATACCATTCTAGCAATGGGTTTTTAACTTTGTGTGCTAATAATACATCATCCATATAGTGAAAAATTTGTATTTCAGGAATTTGATTTCTAACTGGCTGGATTACTTTGTTAACATAAATTTGACGCATAGTTGGGCTGTTAGCCATCCCTTGAGGGAGTACTTTCCACTCATATCTCTTGTCAGGACCTTCATGATTCAGTGCAGGTATAGTAAATGCAAAACTTGGAATATCCTCAGGATGAATTGGAATTGAAAATAAAACGATCTTTAATATCTACAACGAAAACATACCAAGTTTTTGGCAAAGCACACAATTGAGTAATCTCTGATTGAGCAGGTCCCATAAAAACCATCCCATTATTAATGGCTCTTAAATCTTGCAATAATCTCCATTTACCAGATTTCTTTTTAAGGACAAAAATGAGAGTATTATAGGGAGACACAGAAGGTTGTATATATCCTTCCGCTAATTGTTGTTTGACCAGGTCATGGGCTACTTGTATCTTTTCTTTAGTCAGGGGCCACTGAGGAACCCATACTGGTCTTTCTGATTTCCAAGTAATATTTATTGTCTCAGTGGCCCTTTCTGAAAATCCAACCCATATCTATCTGTTCCTTGATCTTTTTGTATTGGTGTTGCTATACCTTGTTCTTGCTTTTCTAATCTTTTTCCTTTCCTAAAATCTTGTCTAGCCATAATAGTGGGTGAATTTTGATTGATGTTATTTGTTAATGTCAAACCTAATTGATCTAGGACATCTCATCCTTATAAATTTACGGGAAGATGTTCCAATACATATGGCTGTATAGTTCCTTCACATCCTTCAGGATCCTTCCAATCTAATACCGTTGCACTTTTATGTGGATTAGTCGCCACTCCTAGGCCTCGAAGCGTTTGAGTGGCTTGTTGTAATGGCCAATGTTTTGGCCATTCTTGACGACAGATGATGCTAAGGTCTGCACCTGTATCCAGTAGCCCATTGAATTCATGTCCTTGAATATTTAGTTTTAGCATGGGGCGAGAATATAAATTTAAAGAAAGCATAGCCCAATCTACACCTGTGGAGCCTAATCCTTTGGAACCCCTTTCTACAGCATAACTGTAAAATTTATCATGTGGGCTGGGTATTATTATTAATTGTGCTATTCTATCTCCTGGAGAAATTACTGATATACCCTTTGGAAAACTGGCTATAATTTTTATTTCACCTTCATAATCGGGATCAATTACCCCAGGACTCATCATAAGTCCTTTTAGAGTAGAAGAGCTGCATCCCAATAATAAGCCTACTGTTCTTTTGGGAAGAGGTCGTTTCACCCCTGTGGGAATGATTTGAACTCCCATCTCTGGAGTTAGTATGGATCTGGCGGAGGCACAGATGTCCAACCCTGCGCTCCCTCTGGTTTGTCTGATGAGGGATCTGATGAACAATGTGTCGTGGGCACTACACTGATGGGGTTGCTGGTTTCCTCCAGTGCTCCATATATTTGCGGTTTCGGGCCCCAGAGCATTGGGCCCCCCTGTCCATTTTTTGGCAATGGAGCCGGATGCCTTTCTTCATGATATCGTGGATAAACACCTGGTGCTTGTTTGTTTTTTGATAATGAAGTACCCTCTATGGTGGTTTGAGAATGGTATTCATTAGCCCAATGTCTCCCTCTACGTCATTGTGGCCAAATACCCGGTATTCTAGTCCTTTGATACCTAGTTTTGTTAAACCCTCCTCCTATGGGGCAATTCCTTTTAAAAAGTCCTGTTTGTTCACAATTGTAGCATGTTCTTGGCCTGTCTTCTAAAGCCTGTTTTACTAAAGCTGCCACAATTTGCCCTTTTTCATTAATGTCTCTGGCATCTAAAGCCTGTTTTATTGCAGCTGCCACGACTTGCTCTTGTTCATTAATTTCTCTACCAAATTTAATAAATGTGTTTAAATCTTCATGTTTCCATGGTCTAATGATACCTCTGCAGCAATGATTCGCTTGGTCATAAGCCAGTTGTTTTAATAATGGCATTGCTTGTTCTGTATTTCCAAAAACTCTGTAGCTGTTTCAATAAGCCTATCTACAAATCCAGCGTAAGATTCATTAGCTCCTTGTATTACCTTAGATAATTGACCTTGTAAACCTCCATGTCCTTGTAAAGTCTTCCATGCCCTAACTGCCTCTACAGCAATTTGTGCGTATATGCCAGGATCATATGGAATTTGTTGTTGCTGATCCTCATAAGGTCTCTTTTCTAACAACAAATCTAGATTTCTCTGAGGATAACCAGCTGCTGCATTTCGCCTAGACATCTCTTTGCAAAATTCCTCATTGGCAACCTTCCATAATAGGTATTGACCTCCATTTAGCACAGCTTTACACATATTAGCCCAATCTGCTGGCGTCATGTTCAAGGTGTTAATAGATTCGACCAAGCTTACAATGAAGTGTGCTTGAGGACCATATGTTGTTACAGCCTCTTTTAGCTGCTTCACTATTTTGAAATTTAAAGCATGGTGAATTCGCTGCCCTCCTACCTCAAATACAGGGCATGTTAATACTTGAGATCCTGTCTCAGGATCCGAACTATCAACTGTTGGGGTTGGGGGCCTCCCAGCACATGGAGGTGGCCTTGTTAGTTGGACATTTACATCCTCTGGTGACAGAAAGGTGTTAGTAGCAGTCTCCTTTTTTAACTTTGCCCCTGATTGCTTTTTATGCTCTAAACTTGGTTCCTCTATCTTTGTCTGAACTGAAGGCTTTGGACTAAGCAAACCAGATATGAACGTCCACAATGGCAATGTGCCAACTGGCATAGTCCCTCGGCTGCTCTTTTCTAATCCTTTTAAATCTTCACCATGATGGTTCCATTGTGATATATTTAATGACTCCTCCTTCAAAAGCCATGGGCTACATTTTTGTATTGTATCAACAAATGCCCTGACTGTCCTTGATATTTCTGAGATGCCTCCTTTCTCTAACAATTTATTTAACACTCTTTCAGTTTGTTTTTTTACTAATTTCTGATCCCGTATTTCTATTATAATACAACCCAACAAGATGACGCCAAACAAAACTGAGACAGAATGAATTAAAAAGGGAACAACAAAAAGTCATTATAGCCTTTCTATCCTCCTGACATGTGCATCCGTCCTTTATACCTATCTGTTCCTCAGACGTAAATAGTTTTTTCTCAGATGTGAGTGGTTTTTCTTCCATCCCACTCATCTCCAGGAACAGGCAACTTAAAACAAAAGTGAAGCAAAACAAAGAAGTCATCTTAAAATGGCTACCCATCCTTTCACCTTGCCCACAGGGGCAAGCAGTTTACCTTATCACTTACCCTCAGTCGTTCCCCATGTGAGCCACAAAATGCTGCAGTCTGGCTGGGCATGATTCAGGAGCCACTTGTCAAAAAAAAAAACAAAAAAAAAAACTAACTTTATTTTTAGAACCACACACGGCAAACAAAACAACTCCTCAGGAAAAACCCTCAGAGCCCAACTGCCACTACTGGCTTCCTTGTAAAGTCTCTCTCACACACACAAGCCTCTTCACCTGCCACAATCCTACTGCTCTTGAGGCCGATTGGCTGGGTGGAGCCAAAAAAGTTCCCCAAGGAGCAGCTCCATGGTCTGAAAGGGCAGGGAAACAGCCCAATGAGCATCACCACAGAGGAGCCAATCAGCTAGATGATGCTGAGGTCGCTGTGAGCCAATAATCAGCCGGCAGCTGGAAATTTGCTGGCAGCTGGAAGTTTGCTGGGGCCCCTTCAGCTGTGGCTCTCAACAAATTCCTGTCTCATTTCTCTGTAGCCTATTCAGCACATGTATTTTTATATGCACATATAGTATCCTATCTGTTATCACATGTACATTTTTGTGAGGTGGCTGACTTGGCAGATACAAATTATGAGAAGAGATCACTCCTCCTAAACATTGTTGGAACTGAAAATTCAAAATATGGGTGAGCTTCCTAGTAGAATAACATTATACATAAATCCATTTTCAGTGAAATAAATATTTTTGCATCTGTGGATGACATATATATTTCATGATGAATTTTGATTGGAATACACACTCTACAAATTTTTCAAAATATGAAATATATGAGTCTTATTATACACTCCTTAAAATCATTCATATTCATGTATGTGGATTTATGATCAACTTTTCACAAGATAATTCTCAGAAATATTCATCAACCTGAAATACATATTTGTTACCTAGTACTGAAAGATAACTTCAGTGGATGGTGCATACAAATCCTAATATTTCTACAGTAATACCCAGTTTAATATCAATGCAAGTAGTTTCCTATGGGACATGATGTGTATTTTCCGGTTCATTTTTATTCAACAGTGGTACATTACTATTTTCTCAGTTTATGCACATCATAGGATATATATTTTATCCACAAGTTCACAAATTTATAGGCATTTGTTTCAATTTCAATCACTTCCTGCTTCAGAACACATATATTCCTCCAGATTTTTTGACTGGTCTTTTCATGAGACTTCTTTTCAAACACATTATTTTCGATTTCCATAATCACTTTTGAAACAAAACTCACACATTCTTCTTGATAAACCATAACCCTAATATTACCGTTAGATTTATGACTGGTTATAATGAATGTATGTATATCAATTTAAGATTTCCTTTACATTTTCAGATATTAATTAAATCAATTATTTAAAGTTGGAACCAGTTACATTATTTGTTCAGAGTATGGTCTATTCATGCATTATTTCTATATTCATAGACACATGGTACACCTCTTTGTTCCCCCAATACGAATTTATACGTCTTCAAAATATTGCTCCCACTAATGGTGGAAGAAATACTCATGTCACCTAATCTACATATACATTTTATCACAGTAACATTCTGGACACAGAAAACAAAGGTCACTCTTATGATTGTACCAAAGCCTAAAAGGAAAGTGAGCATGCATTACTAAAAACATCCATGTCCAGGTTGCCTAATGCTCTCAAATGTAAATCCTATTGTTGACTATATATTTGTTTCTTCCTAAGATTATATATTCAATCTCAAGCCTGTTGAAAATATCTCATCCTATCCCTCACTTTAAACTTTGCCTGATTTCTTAAAGTCTCTATTGACATCTGCTTTCCTACATATTTTCCCCAGTTCTCATTGTGACTGACTCTTCACATGTGCTGATATTTACATTCACTCTCTACTTGAAAACCTATTGCTAGAGAACTTTTTGTCCAAATCCTATACTCACTCTTGTTTCTAAACCTAGCAACTATCTTCCTAATCCTACGGACTTTCTTTTTTTAATTGGATGTTCTCTTCAACATTCAATCATCCAAGGTACAAGGTCCTATGCCATTGAATATCGATTTATCTGAGACATCTGGGCAGGACATAACTCAAACCTAAGTAACCCACTCAAGGGCCCAATGCCCTTCTGGGCTTCAAATTGTACCTAGATTTGTGTTTTCATACTTGTATTTCACCTATATATTCTTGTAAATATCCCAGTCTCCCAATACCATTATTCATCCTTCAGAATGATTCCTAACCAAAATCGAATATGTTATTAACCCTAACCATAGACTTTTCCCTCAATCTAACTTTACACGTGAGCTGGGAGAGTGTGATCAGGAAAGTCTCAGTGGAGAAACCCTGCTTTGGGCCATTTGCTTACCTATTGTTCTGTTGCCCAGAATATCAGGAAGTTCTTTGCCTCAGGTCACCCCTTTGTGAAGCCTGAAGAAAGCTGTTTTCAAACGGAAATGAATGAGCATCACTTGTGGCTCTTTGGGTCAAATGAGTTCTTCAAGCCATGAAGAGGTGCTTGGGTTTTCTCATGACGCCAAATCACATAAAGAATCTATACCTATCAGTCAGTAGTAGTCAGTCAATATTGTTCCTAAAAATGGTGGAGAAATACTCATGTCAAATGATCTACATATATATATATATATATATATATATATATATATATATATATATATATATATATATATATATATATTTAATCACAGAAATATTCTGGGCACAGAATTCAAAGTTCACATTTATCATTGTACCAAAGCCTAAATGGAAAGTGAACATGGATTACTAAAAATATCATGTCCAGGTTGCCTAATGCTCTCAAATGTAAATCCTATTGGTGACTACATATTTGTTTCTTCCTAAGATAATATATTCAACCTCAACCCTGTTGAAAATGTCTAATCCTATCACTCACTATATACTTTGCCTGATTACCTAATGTCTCTATTTATATCTGCTTTCCTACATATTTTCCCAATTTCATCATTGTGACTGACTCTTCACATGTGCTGACATTTAAATTCATTCTCTAACCGAAAACCTATTGCTAAAGAACTTTTGTTGCAAATTCTACATGCACTCTCCTTCCTAATCCTAACTACTATCTTTCTAATCCTACTGACTATCCCTTTTTGACTGGATGTTCTTTTCTACATTCAATCATCCAAGGTACAAGGTCATATGCCATTGTATATCGATTTATCTGAGACATCTGTTCAGAAGTTAATTCAATGCTAAGTATCCCAAGCAAGGGCCCAATGCCCTTCTGGGCTTCAAATCATACTTAGATTTCTGTTTTCATGCATACATTTCACCTCTATATTGTTATAAATATCGCAGGTTCCCAATACCATTATTCACCCAGCAAAATGATTCCTAACCCAAATCGAACCTGTTATTAACCCTAACCATACAGTATTCCCTCAATCTTACTTTACAGAAAAGCAGGGAAAGAGTTGGTCTTATAATACTGGAATATAATGGATCTTCCACCTGGTGATAACCTCAAATGTCCATGGCGAAATGATCCCTGGAGAATATGTAGGCAGCTATGAAGGACCTGAGAGAGCAAAAGGCATCTTCCATGGCAAACGGCTTGGTCAGGATAAAGGGTTGTGTCTGAATCAGCTTCTATTCTTAAAGCAGAGAACATGAGCCAACCCAGGCCTGTGTGTAGATCTGTTCCTGGGAGATTATGGTTGATATACAATTCAAACTTGTTAAAGTGTCACAGGAATTAGGGCCAGCCTCCATCTCATGGGAACCTTGGAAGCAACGTTTGGACAAAGTGGTTGCCAAGAGAGTGACCTCATTCAGTTCCTGAAGGAGGAACTAAAAACAGTTCCATCACACTTCAGTGGTGATGGAACTCTCTGAACTTGGGATCCAGGATGCCAGGCACCCATAGCCAGTCCCAGTCCCAGCCCCAGTGGTCTCACTTGTTTGGATTTACAAAGACAGAGTCAGTCTTTCTTGGTACCTACAGATGTGAGGAAGGCCAAATGCAAGAAAGCTCTGAAGCAGAGCTTTTCCTGAGAAAGCAAGTAGAGGCTCACCGCTGGCTCCTGACAACTTCACGGAGTTGGCCAAGGAGACCAGATCTAAGACAGGACAGGCCATTTCGGGGTAACATTATTGGCCCACAAGTCAGAGGACACTCCGGATAGTCACAGACCTACCTGGGCGAAGGAGGTGCCTTTTTTTTTGTGGTTATGAGTTTGTGGTCTTGTGTCATGTTCTTAGAATAGGTAGAAAAGTAGGTTTGTTTAGTTTGGAGTGGACTGTTTCTAATAAGTCGTTTGACAAGGCGAGTGTTTCTATGTCTGTGTATCACATTGTGTCCGGGGTTGTAGACATTAAAAAAAAATGCATCAATGGATGTGTCCTATCTAGTAGAAAGCTTCACAGCATTTATCCAGCCAAATTGATGAATGGACTGTAGCTTGCCTTATGGATGGGCAACACCTACTATCTTTCTAAGTTCCTGTTTTCTTCCTGAATTCTGGCCACTCTCCAGAATAAGCCCATGGTTTTGTGTCCAAGATATGTACCCCCTCCAAACTCTGTAACATGGCCATGAACTGGATAGCTGAAGTGAATGGCGAGCATCTCAGAAAACTCAGATATCAGTGTGACCAGGAACGTCTCAGTGGAGAAACCCTGCTTTGGGCCTTTTGCTTACCTATTGTTCTGTTGCACTGAATGTCAGGAAGGTCTTTGACTCAGGCCATCCCTTTGTGAAGCCTGAAGAAAACAGTTTTCAAATGGAAATGAATGGGTATACCTGTGGCTCTTTGCTTAATTGCTTTGGAAAGGGATTGTCTGAATCAGCCCCTTGGCCCTGAGTGAGGCTGTGGCTTAGATTCTCAACACCTGATGGATTTAAAGAAATTTCCCATGTGTGCATCCCAAACCAAAATGGCCAAAAGAGCAGTCTTTGGGATGAAGTCTGTCGCCTTCCTCTGTAAGGTTCCTGACCTCCATCAAGTGAGAATAGGGATTCTTTGAGTGAAATGAATTTTTTCAACTTACAGAGGCTAGGCTATAGGTGCTTGGGTTTTCCATGACTCCAATTCAAATAAAGATTCTAAACCCCACGGTCAGTTGGCCTCAAATTGGAGAAGTGGACCTGAATTAATGACAGGAGTATTTGATTACTCCAGGTTCACAGCAAGTGTCCAGGCCACCCTGACTTTAGGCAAATGAGAGGAAAGGGAACATATTTTGGACACTGTCTTGGTCTGCGCACCTTATGGAAACCTCCAGCCAGTGGCTATGATGAGTGTCTATATAAAAGAAGATGAGGGCCATATGGGAGTGTTTTGGTTTTAACTGTGGTCATTTGTGTGGTGGTTGGAAGAGATGACTTTGTCCACCTGGGCTTGAACTCTGGTATGATTCCCCTTAGAGACTGAGTTTTAGAACTGACCTAAGAGAAGTATTGCAATAAATAGTGTTGCAATTTTAGGAGGCCATGCATGAGAATCGCCCTTGGAAAATGAGATCTATTCCCAGGATGGCTTTCCACAGAGCTTGGGAAATCTAAGCCACGATATCCCAATATTTTATTCTTAAAGACTTTGCAGCCATAGTTGAGATTCCAAACACTCATGGACCTCACATTTTAGACCTCAATGGTCCTGGATTCATGTGACCTTTTGGCCACTCTTTGGAAAGGCTTGCCTGTGAGAGTTCTCCAGAGCTTTCATTTAAATGAGCTTCCTCACCATTTAATGGTTCCTGAATGAATTGAAACCCACAGTGCCTCAAACTTCATCTTTGAAAAATGGTGATATAAATACCATGAAACTTTTGAAATTCCCATGACCAGGTGGCACTGGAGAACCTGTGGATGTCCGGTTGCTGATCATGAGTGTACCAGACAGGGCCTTGATTGACTGGGTTTCGTGATAATGGTGTAGAACAGAGATGCCAATAAGTTGGAGCCTGCTGAGTAGTGAGTGTAGAGCAGTGGACTGTAGGTGTGTGAATAAATATTTTTGGTAGGACCACCTGGATCTGCCATTGGCTTCCAAAGACATGTGACTTGCATGGTGCAGGCAGCAGATCCTTATATGTAAAGGCATCTTGTTATATGGAGAGGTTTCAGGGCAATGTTCAGAATCAGGTTGCTATAGTCAAGGGGAAAACTATTTGGAATAGAAGCATGGTTTGTACATTCTCTTGGAGACCTTGACAAACCACACGTGACAGAATTCCCTCCAGCATTTTGTCCCAGTTCAACTCCTTGTATTTCGTGAAGCCAATGTCAAACTCCCAGTGCAGCAGTAAGAAACACCACTAAAACTGGAGGATGACCAACTGACTTCACAGACAACACGGGGAGACACTTAGCTCCCAGTGGCCACAGTTTACCGACAAAGAGAGAATTCATAACTGCTGTCTCATGTTCATTAGAAAATAAGTAACCATGTCATCCAGGTCACATAAATGCAGACCCAGATTTGATGGGGTCACTACAAATGAAGCTAATTCTCCTAACAATTACATATATTTCATGTGCCCAACCTCAGAGGAAGTTTCTCAAGAAGTCTTTAGGCCAGCACAGCTCCATGTTTGTGGAGTATTTACTCTCTCCCTTACTTTTGGAAACTGTTCTACCACCTCCAGTGTTGTGAACTCCTGAGCATTTTCCATTCCACATATGTATTCACATATTTTCTAACTCCTCTCAACTAATTGTGTCTTACTTGGAGCAATGGTTATGTCAAGGCTTCGTTCTGGATGAGAGTGGGAAGATTTTTTTGTAGCACATATTTGCATACACATTAGATTCATTTTCCTATTTTCCATTTGAAATACTGAATCCCTGACACTAACCCATACCCTACTAGACTCTGACTACTAATCTTAATATAATGGAGAAAAAGAAACCTAACTAAATAGAAATACAGGCCTTTCATAGGAAGCATGGTGTATGCTTGGATTTGCCTTCTGCTTTATCAAGAGTATGTGTTATAAATCTAGTCAAGTTTTCATTGTAGTATTTTTCCCTGAGCTTTTAAAGTTAACATATATGTAAATTCCTGTCTCTCTTTTTCTGTAGCCTATTGAGTACATGTATTTTTTTAAGCATATATAGTATCCTACCTGGTAACACACGTATATTCTTGTGAGCTCACTGACTTTGGATATAAAAATTGTGAGAAGAGATTACTTCCCCTAAATACTGATGGAACTGAAAATTCAACCTATGGGTGAGCTTCCTAGTGAAAAACATTATACATAAATCCATGTTCAGTAAAATGAATATTTTTGGACATGTGGATGTATTATATTTCGTGATGAATTTCAATTGGCATATATATTGCTAAATATTAATGTGTGTGTGTGTGTGTGTGTGTGTGTGTCTATATATATATATATATATACTCTCCAGATTTTCCAAAATATGAAATAAGTGTGTCTTATTATACATTCCCTAAATTCATTCATGTTCCTGTATGAGTCAGTCTTTCTTGGTACCTACAGATGTGAGGAAGGCCAAATGCAAGAAAGCTCTGAAGCGGGGCTATTCCTGGGAAAGCAGGTAGTGGCTCACCGCTGGCTCCTGACAACTTCACAGAGTTGACCAAGGAGACCAGATCTGAGACAGGACAGGCCATTTTGGGGGAACATAGTATGGCCCAAAAGTCAGAGGACACTCTGGATAGTCACAGACCTACTTGGGGGAAGGAGGTGCCTTTGTGGGTGTGGGTGTGGGTTTGTGGTTTTGTCTAATGTTCTGAGAATAGGTAAGAAAGGCGGTTTGTTTACTTTGGAGTGAACTGATTCTAGTAAGTCGTTTGACACGGCGAGTGTTTCTAGGTCTGTGTATCCCACCGTGTATGTGGTTGTAGACTTTAGAAAACAGAAAGCTTCAATTGATGTGTCCTGTGTAGTAGAAAGCTTCCCAGCATTCATACTTCTTAATTTATGAATGGACTGCGGCTTGCCTTATCAATGAGCAACCCCTGATATCTTACTAAGTTTCTGGGTTTTTTTCTGAATCCTGGCCACTCTCCAGAATAGGCTCATGATATTGTTTCCAAGATATGTACCACCTCTAAACTCAGTGACATGGCCATGTACTTGATAGCTGAAGGGAATGGCGAGCGTCCCAGAAAACTCAGATATCTGTGATCAGGAAAAGTCTCAGTGGAGAAACACTGCTTTGGGCCTTTTGCTTACCTATTTTTCTGTTGCCCTGAATGTCAGGATGATCTTTGCCTCAGGCCACCCATTGGGAAGCATAAAGAAAACAGTTTTCAAATGCAAATGAATGGGCATCACATGTGGCTCTTTGCTTAATTGCTTTGGAAAGGAATGTGTCTGAATCAGGCTATAGGTCCTCTGTGAGGCTGTGGCTTAGATTCTCAGCACCTGATGCATCTAAAGAAAGATCCCATGTGTGCATCATAAACTACATTGGCTAAAAGAGCATTCATTGTGGAAGAATTCTCTCGCCTTTCTCTGTAAGGTTCCTGACCTCCATCAAGTAAGAATACGAACCTTTGGTTCAAATAAGATCTTCAAAGCCCTACAGAAACTAGCCCATAGGTGCTTGGGTTTCAAATGAATCCAAATCACATGAAGAATCTATACCTGGTGCTGGGGATGTGGCTCACGCCCTAGCGTGCTCGCCTGGCATGCGTGCGGCCCGGGTTCGATCCTCAGCACCACATACAGACAAAGATGTTGTGTTCGCCAAATACTAAAAAAGAAAAGTATTAAAATTCTCTCTCTCTCCCCGTCTTTTCACTCTCTCACTCTTTCTAAAAAAAAAAAAAAAAAAAGAATCTATACCTGACAGTCAGTAGGCCTCATATTGGAGAAGCAGAGCAGTATTAACAGCAGGCCTATTTGATCATTCCTGGTTCCCAAGATGGGTGTCCAGGCCAACATGTCTTTATGCAAATGAGGGGCAAGGGAGGTTATTTTGGACACTGTCTTGTGCTGCACCCCTCATGGAAAACTCCAGCCAGAGGTTATGATGAGTGTCTGTATGGACGAAGATGAGGGCCATGTGGGAGTGTTTTGGTTTAAATTGTGGTCATTTGTGTGACAGTTGGAACAGATGCCTGGGTCCACCTGGACTTGAACTCTGGTGTGATTCCCCTTAGAGAATGAGTTCTGGAACAGACCTCAGAGAAGTACTGGCATAAATTGTGTTGGGATTTTATGAGGCCACGCATGAGAGTCACCCTTGGAAACTGAGATCTTGGCCCAGGGAGGCTTTTCCCAGAGCACTTGGAATCTCAGCCAGGATATCACATGATTTTATTCTGAAAAACTTGGCAGCCATAATTGAGAGTCAAAACACACATGGACATCACATTGTAGACCTCAATAGGCCTGGATTCATGTGACATTTTGGCCACTGTTTGGGAACCTTCCTGTGAGGGTTCTCCAGAGATTTCATTGAAATGAGCTTCCTCACCATTTAATGGTTCCAGAATAAATTGAAACCCACAGTGCCTCCAACTTCCTCCTTGAAAAGTGGCTAGATAAATACCATGAAATTTTTAAAATTCCCATGACCAGGTGGCACTGGAGAATCTTTGGATATCCTGAGGATGATCATGAGTATACCAGTCAGTGCCTTGATTGACTGGTTTTTATGAAGATGGTGCCGAACAGAGATGCCAAGAAGTTGAAGCCTGCTGAGGAGTGGGCATAGAGCAGTGGTGGGCAGGTGTGTGATAAAACATCTGTGGTGGGGCCATGTGGATCTCCCATTGGCTTCCAAATGCCTTGTGACAGACATGGTGCAGCCAGCAGTCCCTTCTATGTAAAGGCATCTTGTTATATGGAGAGGTTTCAGGGCAATGTTTAGAATCGGGTTGCCATGGTCATGGGGGCAAGCTATGTGGAATATAAGCCTGGTTGATGCATTCTTCTGCAGACCCTGACCTACCACAGGTGACAGATCTCCCTCACGCACTGGGTAACAGTTGAATTCTTTGTATTTCGTGAAGCAAATACAAAAATTCCATTTCAGCAGCAAGAAACACCACAAAAAGTGAAGGATGCCCAAATGGCTTCACAGTCCACATGTGGATACACTTAGCCCCCCGTGGCCACAGTTTACCCTAAAAGAGAGAATTCAACATTGCTGCCTCATGTTCATTGGAAAATAAGAAACCATGACCTCCAAGTCACATAGATGCAGACCCAGATTTGATGGTCTCACTACAAAGAAAGCTAAAATTCCCAACAACAACATATATTTCAAGTGCCCAACGTCAGAGGCAGATTCTCAAGAAGTCTTTAGGCCAGCAGAGCTCCATGGTTGTGGAGTGATTACCCTGTCCCTTACTTTTGGAATCTCAGAAGGGAGGAAGATACACCAAGCCAATTGACGGCTCCTTTTGAAAAAATTGTACCACCAATGACATCATCAGCAAATATAACCCAACACTACCACAAGTTGCTGCACAAACAGATAGTTTACAATGCATACATGTGAGTTCACAATGTGTCCAGGCAAGTTCTGCAAGCAGTTCAGTGATGGCTATTGCAGAAGCTGTAGATTGGTTTTATCTTTGATTTCACCAGCACTGTGACGAAGATAGAAATTCTGGCAATAATGGCTAAAGAAAAAATTATGTAACATTCCAGAAAACACTGAAAGAAAACAATTTTCTTAACAATTTACATTGTCTTGGAGAGAATTATTAAATATAATGAAAAGGAAATGTGAAAGAAAACAAACAGATCTGTTAACCTCCTTTTTTGTTCACATTTTAAAACAATCCTCAACAGCTGTTTACCCAATTTAAATTAAACCATTTAAATAATGTCAATAAAAAAATATTTGGATCAATTTTTTCATGAGCCCTCATCATATATGATATATGGACATATGAACATTCAAACATATAACACAAAACACAAGTGTGCACACATAATATAATACATACAACACATAACCTAATAGTAAAGGCCTTATAACTTTTTACATGTGAAATCTCCATTGCAATGTTTAAAAACTCTATTGTCAAAAAATAGAACTGATCACCAAAACATTAAACTAGGTATGTATGAGCTCAAAAAAACAAAATAAAATGTGGGAAAAGGCAATAATAAAATAGATATTGAAAAAAGCATCCTGGTTCTATCTTAGATGTAAGGGTAGCCAAACTGGAATTTTGGATATCAGCTGATATGGACTTGAGTCAAATCATCTTCTTTTTGTTCTGTAGAAATCGCTTCAGTTAATCTCTCTGGAATCCAAATCGGCTGTTGTTCTCTCTGTGGAAACACACAAACAGGCCCCTGGCTCCAGACAATCATTGGGTCAGGACCTTGGTTAATCTCTCTGGAATCCAAATCGGCTACTGTTTTTCCTGTGGAAACAGACAAACAGACCCCCGACTCCAGACAATTACTGGGTCAGGACCTTTCCATTGTCCTGTTAGAATATCTTTCCAAAGAACCTTGGGCTTATGCACATTTTTTGGACACATATGCCTTTCCCCAGCACTAAGTCCTGATGAATCCAAATTTTAAAAGTTTAGAATAAAAAGGGTTATTTTAAGTTTGTCTTTGGGGAATATATACCCTTTCCCAATTGCGTCTTTTTTGCTTTAATAAGTACTTTTTAATAGTTTGATGAGCTTTTTCAACTATGCCTTGTCCCTGTGGATTGTATGGGATTAATGTTATATGAGTAATGCCAAATGATGACCAAAATTGTTTAAAAGAGGTAGAAGTATAACCAGGGGCATTATCTGTTTTTAACTGTTTGGGAACGCCCACAGTGGCAAAATTTTGTAAGCAATGAGTGATAATATCTTTAGTTTTTTCTCCGGCATGAAGGGTGCCCATCAAAAATCCAGAAGAAGTATCAACTGTAACATACAAATATTTTAATTTTCCAAATCCTGGCAAGTGTGTGATGTCCATCGGCCAAATATGATTAGGTATCAATCCTCTAGGATTGACTCCAAGATTAACTTGTGGTAAAAAGGTCACACAATTTTGACATTGTTTTATTATTTGTCTAGCTTTTTCCTTAGTTATTTTAGAAGGCTTTTGTAAGGTATTAGCTTTGACATGGAACTTTTTACGAAAATTTATAGCTTCTTCTAGTGTAGAGAAAATATGTATGTCATGTGTACTTTTATTTGCTAAATCATTGCCCAAACTGATGGCTCCAGGCAATCCTGTATGTGCCCTGATATGTCCTATGAAGAATGGATCTTTTCTGTCCCAGATTATACTTTGTATAGTGGAAAGCAAGGAGAAAACAGTAGAGGAATGGGAAATCCTACCAGCATCTTCAAGGCATACTATAGCATTAACTATATGCTGACTATCAAAAATAAATTAAATACAGAATCTTTAAACATCACAAAAGCTTGTAATACTGCATTAAGCTCTACATTTTGAGCTGATTGTTTGGGTACTAGAAATGTAAAAGTTTGATCAGGTGTAACTATTGCTGCTGTACCATTATTTGATCCATCAGTAAATATATTTGGAGCATTCATGATAGGTGTTTTTCTTGTCAATTTTGGAAAAATTAGAGGATGCGATGACCAAAAAGACAATAAAGGATTAGATGGTAAGTGATTATGAAATGAAACATTAGATTTGCACATGATTATTGCCCAAGTATTTAACTCATTAACTAACTCATCAATTTGATTCAGAGTATGTGGAGTAATAATTTTATTGGGAGCAATCCCAAGCACTCACTTTGCTGCTTTTATTCCTTTGGGTATTAATTGTCCTATAGCCTCAGGGTACCTAGTAAGAATAGTGTTAGGAGAATAAGATAAATGTATCTATAATAATGGACCTTCTTGCAAAAATACTCCTGTAGGAATATTTTTTGTTGGTAGACAATAAATAATAAAGGCAAACTTATATCAATTCTATCCAATTGCATATTTTCCATATATGTTTCAATGATTTTTAATGCCTTTCTTGCTTCAGGCGTTAACATGTACCGTGAATTGGGATATGATGGACCTTTTAGGATACCAAATAAATATCCCAACTCTCCTGTTGGTATACCTAGATAAGGCTTTATCCAATTGATGTCTCCTAATAACTTTTGAAAGTCGTTATGTGATTTGAGTTGATCTACTTGTATTTTAATTTTTGGTGGCGGTACATGGTTGAGGATAATAGAACACCTAAATAATTAATTGGAAAATTTAATTGTACTTTATCTATTGCTATATCTAGATTATTTTTTAATAAGTTTGTAAGTGTGGCATAACATTCTAGCAATGTGTTTTTAGCTTTGTGTGCTAATAATACATCATCCATATAGTGAAATATTTGTAGTTCAGGATTTTGATTTCTAAGTGGCTTGATTACTTTGTTAAAATAAATTTGACACATTGTTGGGCTGTTAGCCATCCCTTGAGGCAGTACTTTCCATTCATATCTCTGATCAGAACCTTCATGATTCAGTGCAGGGATAGTAAATGCAAAACGTGGACTATCCTCAGGATGAATTGGAATTGAAAAAAAAAAAAACCTTTAATATATATAAGTAATTTTGTTAAACCCTCCTCCTATGGGCAATTCCTTTTAAAATGTCCTGTTTGTTCACAATTGTAGCATGTTCTTGGCCTGGCATCTAATGCCTGTTTTAGTGCAGCTGCCACAATTTGCCCTTCTTCATTAATGTCTCTGGCATCTAAAGCCTGTTTTACTGCAGTTGCCACGACTTGCTCTTGTTCATTAATGTCTCTACATAATTTAATATATGTGTTTAAATCTTCATGTTTCCATGGTCTAATTATATCTCTGCACCAACTATTCGCTTGCTCATAAGCCAGTTTTTTTAGTAATAGCATTGCTTGTTCTGTTTTCCCAGAACCTCTGGTACCTGTTTGAATAAGCCTATCGACAAATTCAGTGTAAAGTTAATTAGCTCCTTGTATTACTTTAGATAATTGACCTTGTAAACCTCCAAGTCCTTGTAAAGTCTTCCATGACTTAAATGCATCTACAGCAATTTATGCACATACACCAGAATCATATGCAATTTGTTGCTGCTGATCCTCATAAGGTCCCTTTCCTAACAACATATCTAGATTTCTCTGAGGATAACCAGCTGCTGCATTTCACATAGCCGTCTCCTTGCAAAATTCCTCATTGTCAACCTTCCATAACAGGTATTGTCCTCAATTTAGCACAACGTTACACATATTAGCGCAATCCGCTGGCTTCATGTTCAAGTTGTTAATGGTTTCGACCATGCTTACAGTGAAGGGTGCTTGAGGACCATAGGTTGTTACAGCCTCTTTTATCTGCTTCACTGTTTTGAAATTTAAAGCATGGTAAACTCGCTGCCCTCCTACCTCAAATATAGGGCATGTTAATATTTGAGATCTTGTCTCAGGATCCCAACTATCAACTGTGGGGGTTGGGGGCTTCCCAGCATATGGAGGTGGCCTTGTTAGTTGGACACTTACGTCCTCTGGTGATAGAAAAGTATTAGTAGCAGTCTCCTGTAGAGGTGGTTCTGTTGGTTGGACACTTACACCCTCTGGTGATAGAAAGGTGTTAGTAGTAGTCTCCTGTTGTAAATTTCCCCCTGATGGCTTTTACTGTTTTACACTTTCTTTCTCTGTCTGACTAGCTTGAGAGGCCTTCTCTTTTACATGATTTTTTTCCTCTGTCTGACTGGTTCGAGAGACCTTCTCTTTTACTTGAATTTTTTCCTCTGTCTGACTAACTTGAGAGACCTTCTCTTTTACTTGAATCAATATGTCTTCTCCTTCCTCTACCATTGTCTGAACTGAAGGCTTTTGACTAAACAAACAAGATACGAAAGTCCACAATGGCAATGTGCCAACTGGCAGAGTCCCTGGGCTTTTCTTTTCTATTCTTTTTAAATCTTCACCATGATGGTTCCATTGTGATACATTTAACAACTCCTCCTTAAAAAGCCATGGGCTACATTTTTGTATTGTATCAACGTATGCCCTGACTGCTCTTAATTTTACTGGGATGCCTCCTTCCTCTAACAATTTACTTAACACTTTTTCAGTTTGTTTTTTTTTCTAATTTCTGATGCCATATTTCTACTATAATACAACCCAACAAGATAACACCAAACAAAACAGAGATAGAATGAAATAAAAATGGAAAAACAAAATATCATTATAGCCTTTCTCTCTATCTGTTCCTCAGACACAAATAGTTTTTCCTCAGATGTGAGCGGTTTTTCTTCCGTCTCACTCATCTCCAGGGACAGGCAATTTAAAGCAAATGTGAAGCAAAACAAAAGAGGAATCTTAAAATGGCTACCCATCCTCTTGTCCTGCCCTCAGGGGCAAGCAGTTTACCTTATCAGTTACCCTCAGTCGCTCCCCATGCGAGCCACCAAATGCTGCAGTCTGGCTGGGCACAATCAGGAGCCACTTTTCAAAAGAAAGCAACTTTATTTTTAGAACCACACACGCCAAGCAAAAGAGCCTCTCAGGAAAAACCCTCAGAGCCCCAACTGTCACCACCGGCTTCCCACAAGCCTTTCCCTCCCACACAAGCCTCTCTCCTCTTCCCACAATCCTCCTGCTCTTGAGGCCGATTGGCTGGGTCACGTGTGGAGTCAAAAAAGTCCCCCAATGAGCAGCTCTGTGATCTGAAAAGGCAGGGAAGCAGCCCAATGAGCATCACCGCAGAGGAGCCAATCAGCTAGATGTTGCTGGGGCCACTGTGAGCCAAATATCAGCTGGCAGTCTGAAAGGGTGGGGAAACAGCTCAATGAGCATCTCCAATGAGCATCACCGCAGAGGAGCCAATCAGCTAGATGTTGCTGGGGCCACTGTGAGCCAATCATCAGCCGGCAGCTGAAAGTTTGCAGGCAGCTGGAAGTTTGCTGGGCCCCTTAGGCTGCAGCTATGAACAGGAGTTGTATGCACCATTCACTGAAGGTAGTTTTCAGTACTAGGAAACAAATATGTATTTCAGGTGGATGAATATTTCTGACAATAATCTGGTGAAAAGTTGATTATAAATCCACATACTTGAACATGAATGAATTTAGGGAGTGCAAATAAGACATATATATTTCATATTTTGAAAAATCTGTAGAGTGTGTGTATACACACACACACACACACACACACACACACACACACAGATATTAAAATGCAGCAACATATATGCCAATCGAAATTCACCATGAAATACACATCATTCACAGATCCAAACATATTCAATTTACTTTACAGGGATTTATGTATAATGTTGTTCTACTAGGAGGCTCTCCCATAGTTTGAATTTCAGTTCCAACAGCGTTTACGAGGAGTGATCCCTTCTCAAAATTTGTATCTGCCAAGTCAGCCACCTCACAAGAATGTAGGTGTGATACCAGCTGGGATTTGATATGTGCATATAAAAATACATGTGCTGAATAGGCTACACACAAAGGGAGACAGGAATTCACATATTTGTTAACTTTAAAAACACATGGATATCTAATTCAATTAAAAATAGACTGGATTTATAACACCTAACCTTTATCATGCAAAAGGCAAGTTCAAGAATACACCATTCCTCTTCTGAACTGCTTGTATTTCAATTCTGATTTGGTTACTTTTCTGCATCATATTAGAATTAGTAGTCAGAGTGTAGTAGGGTATACGTTAGTGTCAGGGATTCAGTATTTCAAATGGAAAATTGGAAAATGAATCCAATGTGTATGCAATATGTGTTACACAAATAACTTCCCACTCTAATTCAGAAAATGGCTTGACATAACCTTCGCCCAAAGAAAGACAAAATTAGAGGAGAAGAGTCAGAAAATCTGTAAATACATATATGGAATGGAAAATTCTCAGAAGTTTAAAACTTTTGAGGCTTTAGAGGAGCTTCCAAAACTTAGGGACAGGGTAAAACTCCACAAACATGGAACTCTACTGGCCTAAAGACTTCTGGAGATACTGACAATGAGGTTGGGCACTTGAAATATACATTGTTGTCAGGAGCTTTAGCTTCCTTTTTAGTGAGAACATCAAAGCTGAGTCTGCATCTATGTGACCTGGAGGACATGGTTTCCTATTTTTCAATGAACATGAGGCAGCAGTGTTGAATTTTCTCTTTGTAGCTAAACTGTGACCACTTAGGGCTAAGTGTCTCCCCATGTGGACTTGAAAGCCATTTGGTCATCCTCCAGTGTTCGTGTTATTTCTTGCTCCTGCACTGGGTGTTTTGTATTTGCTTCAAGGCATATAAGGAGTTCAACTGAGACACAGTCCTGGAGGGTGTCCTGTAATATGTGGGGGGTCAGGGTCTGCAGGAGAATGCAACAACCAGGCTTCTATCCAACATTGCTTGCCCCCTTGATCATAGCAACCAGATTGTGAACATTGCCCTGAAAACTCTCTATGTAACAATATGCCTTTATATACAAGGGTGTGCTGGCTGCACCATGTCATTCACAAGCCATTTGGAGCCAGTGTAAGATCCACATGACCCCACCACAGATGTTTTATCACACACCTGCACACCACTGCTCTAGGCCTACTACTCAGAAAGCTCCAACTTACTGACATCTCAGTTCTACACCATTTTCATGAAACACAGTCAATCAAGGCACTGTCTGGTACCCTCATGATCAGCAACAGGACATCCTAAGGTTCTCCAGTGCCACCTGGTCATGGAAATTTCAAAAATGAAGTTTTTGAAATTTCATAAATGAAGTTGAAGGCACTGTGGGTTTCAATTCATTCAGGAACCATTAAATGATGAGGAAGCTCATTTCAATGAAAGCTCTGGAGAACTCTCAGAGACAAGGCTTCCCAAAGAGTAGGCAAAAGGTCACATTGTGGTCTACAATGTGAGGTCCATGTGTGTTTTTACTCTCAACTACGGCTGCCAATCTTTCAGAATAAAATCATGGCATATCTTGGATGAGATTCCCAGTGCTCTGTGGAAAGCCCCCCTGGGCGTAGATCTCAGTTTCCAAGGACGACTCTCATGGGTGGACTCCTAAAATCCAAACACAATACATGGCAATACTTCTCTGAGGTCAGTTACAGAACACAGTCTCTAAGGGGAATCACACCTGAGTTCAATCCTAGGTGGACCCAGTCATCTCTTCCAAACGCCAAACAAATGACCACAATTAAAACCAAAACACTCCCACATGGCCCTTATCTTCTTCCAATAGACACACATAATATCCATTGGCTGGGGGTTTTCATGAGGGGCGCTGTGCAAGACAGTGTCCAAAATAAACTTCCTTGCCCCTCATTTGCCTAAAGTCAGGGTGTCCTGGACACCCTTCCTGTTAACCATGAGTGATCAAATAGGACTGCTGTTAATACTGTTCCAATTCCCCAATTTGAGGCCTACTGGCTCTGGGGTTTAGATTATTTATGTGAATTGGAGTTATGAGAAAACCCACGCATCTCTGGGCTAGCCTCTGCAGGGCTTTGAAGAACTCATTTGACCGAAAGATCCCGATTCACAATTGATAAAGGTCAGGATCCTTAGAGGAAGGCGAGAGACTTCATCCACAATGACTGTTCTTTTGGCTATTTTGGTTTTGGATACAGAAGAGATTTTTCTTTAGATCCCTCAGGTGCTGAAAATCTAACCACAGCATCACAGAGGGCAAAGAGGCTTATTCAGACCCATCCCATTTCAAAGCAATTAAGCAAAGAGCCACAGGTGATGCCCATTCATTACAATTTGAAAACTGTTTGCTTCAGCCTTCACCAAGGGGTGGCCTGAGGCAAAGACCTTCCTGACATTCAGGGCAACAGAACAATAGGTAAGCAAAAGGCCCAAAGCAGGGTTTCCCACTGAGAATCTTCTGGTCACGCTGGTATCTGAGTTTTCTGAGATGCTCGCCATTTCCTTCAGCTATCCAGTACATGGCCATGTCACAGAGTTTGGTGGTGGTACATATCTTGAACACAAAACCATTTGCCCATTCTGGACAGTGCCCACAATTCAGGAAGAAAACAGAAACTTAAGGAGATAGGAGGTGTTGCCAATCGAAAAGTCAAACCGCAGTCCATTCACAAATTGGGCAGAATGAATGCTGGGAAGCTTTCTACTAGACAGGACACATCCATTGATACATTCTCTTTTCTAATGTCGACAACCACGGACACAGTGGGATACACAGACCTAGAAACACTCGCCTTGTCAAATGACTTACTAGAAATAGTCCACTTCAAACCAAACAAACTGCTTCTTCCTATCAATTCTCAGAACATGTGACAAAGCCACAAACACACACCCACACCCACAAAGGCAACTTCTTTACCCAAGAAGGTCTGTGAATATCCGGAGTGTCCTCTGACTGGTTGGCCATTATTTGTTCCCCCAAAATTGCCTGTCCTGTCTCAGATCTGGTCTCCTTGGCCAACACTGTGAAGTTGTCAGGAGCCAGGGGTGAACCACTACCTGCTTTTTCATGAAAGACCCCTCTTCAGAGCTTTCCTGGCATTTGGCCATCATCATATCAGTAGGTACCAAAAAAGACTTACTCTGTTCTTGGTAAATCCAAATAAGTTAGCCCACTGGGACTGTGACTGGGACTGTCTCTGGATGCCAGGCTTCTTGGATCCCAAGTTCAGAGAGCTCCATCACCAATAAATTAGTTAGTTCACTTTCTTCAGGAACTGAATTATGACACTACCTTGGCAACCACTTTGTTTTAACAGTAGCTTCGAAGGGTCTCATGTGATGGAGGCTGCCTCTACTTCCTGTGACAGTTTCACAAGTTAAAATGGTATATCAACCATAGGCACCTGGGAACAGCTCACCATACAAGCCTCGTTTGGTCCGTCTTCTCTACATAAAGAAGAAAGTGGCTGATTCAGACAAATCCCTTCATTCTGAGCAGGTTGTTTGCCATGGAAGATGACTTTTGCTCTCTCAGGTCCTAAATAGCTGCATACATCTTCTCCAGGGATCATTTCTGCATGGACCTTGAGGTTCTCTGCCGGTGGAAGATCCCCTCTATTTCTGTATTGTAAGACAAACTCTGTCCCTGCTCTTCTGTATAGTTAGATTGAGGGAAAAGTGTATGGTAAGGCTTAATAACAGGTTCGATTTGGCTTAGGAATCATTCTGATTGATGAATAATGGTATTGGGTACCTGTGATATTTACAAGAATATACAAGTGAAATATAAGTATGAAAACAGAAATCTAGGTAAGATATGAAGCCCAGAAGAGCATTAGGCTCTTGATTGGGATACTTAGCTTTGAATTTTGTTCTGCACAGATGTGTCAGATAAATCGATATACCATGGCATAGGACCTTGTACCTTGGATGATTGAATGTTGAAGAGAACATCCAGTCAAACAGGGATAGTCGGTATTATTAGAAAGATAGTTGGTAGGTTTAGGAAGAAGGGTGAGTATAGGATTGGCAGCAAAAGTTCTTCAGCAATTGGGTTTCAGATAGAGAGTGAATGTAAAAGTTAGTATATGTGAAGAGTCAGTCACAATGATGAACTGGGGAAAATATATAGGAAAGCAGATATGAATACAGACATTATGAAATCAGGCAAAGTATAAAGTCAGTGATAGGATTAGGCATTTTTAACAGGGTTGTTGTTGAATATATAATCTAAGGAAGAAACAAATATGTACTCAACAATAGGATTGACATTTGAGAGCATTAGGCAACCTGCACATAGATGTTTTTAGTAATCCATGCTCACTTTCCATTTAGGCTTTCGTACAATCAAAGTGTGACCTTTGCTTTTTTGTCGAGAATATTACTGTGATAAAATGTATATGGACATCAGGTGACATGAGTATTTCTTCCACCAATTCTGTGAGCAATATTTTGAAGACGTATAAATAAGTGTTGGGTGTAAAATTAGGTGTACCTGGAGTCTTTGGATATAGAGATAATGCATGAATAGACTATCCTGAGAATAAATAATATAACTGGTTCCAACTTTAAATAATTTTTTGAATTGATATCTGAAAATATACAGAAAATCTTATATTGCTATACAATCATTCATTCCATCCTGTTACATTCTAATGGTAATATGAGTGTTATGGTTTATCATGAAGAGTGTGTGAGTTTTGCTTCAAAAGTGATTGTGGAAGTCAAAAATAATGTGTTTGGCAAGAAGTCTCATGAAAAGACCAGTCAAGAGACCTGGAGGAATAAATGTGTTCTGAAGAAGGAATTGATTAAACATGAAAAAAAATTCTTATAAATTTGTGAAACTCTGGATGAAATATATATACTATGATATATATATATATATATATATATATATATATATATATATATATATATATATATATATATATATATATATATATATATATTTGAATATATGTAGAATACATAGGTAAAATATATGTATGAAAACAGAAATCTAAGTAAGATTTGAAGCCCAGAAGGGCATTTGTCCCTTGATTGGGACTACTTAGCTTTGAATTACTTTCTGCAAAGTTGTCTCAGATAAATCCATATACAATGACATAGGACCTTGTACCTTGGATGATTGAATGTAGAAGCGAACATCCAGTCAAAAAGGGATAGTTGGTAGTGAAAGTTTAATAAAATAGGTACTTGTCACTTCCTGTGTTTCTGTATGCTTAATAAAACACTGTTGAAATCTTGAGAATTGTTTGCTAATCTTGTTCCCAGAATGTGCTGTCCCCATCTGCCAAACTGCAGATTGTACTCCCTCACCCGGTTAAGCGCTAACTGCCCACTGACCCTTACCCATCAATAAACTTCCCTCCCTGCCCTCTCCAAGAAAAGTATATAAGCTCTGCTGAAGCTGTTCTCAGGACTCTCTGCTCTATTCAAGTGAACTCTGAGCCCCAGCATGCTGGACCCCCAGTAAATCCTTTGCTGTTGCATGTTAAAGTCTCTTGGTTGTCCCTTCCTCTGACACTAGCCCGACCTTTACATATGGAGGTTCCACAGAGATCAAGCAGCGGTGGACGAGAGACCCCAATGGACCCCCCTCAGATAAGTAAGGCGCCTCTTTCTGGTTTCAGGTTTCATGTTAGGGTTTGGCAAAATGGCTGTCAATGAAGAGTGTGAGCTCTCTCTGATGGTGGCTGACAGTCGTGTTACAGAACCACAGGCCACGTCCCTGGAGGACGCCTGAGAGGACTCGGGAAATTGAGGAACAATAGTCTCCTTGACTCAGTGATATTTTGTTTCGGATTCAGTATTGCCAGTCCATCGGATTTGGCCGGCTACTCAGTCATGGTCTCAGTGTTGAATGTCCATTGCCTGTCTTTATTGTCTTGTCTTGCCTGTGTCATGTGTCTTGCTTTCACTGTTTGTGTATCTCTCATTATGGAACAGAGCACTTCAATGCCTCTGTCCCTGACCCTTGATCACTATACCAAAGTCCGTTTAAGGGCTCAGAATCTCTTTATTTCAGTAAAGCCCCGGATGTGGTAGACTCTCTGTACCTCAGAATGGCCCACCTTTGGAGTCGGATGGCCCCTAGAATGATCTTTCTACTTCCCACTAATTTATAATTCAGAGATATTGTCTTTCAGCCGTGGCCAGATAGTCATCTGGATCAACAGCCATATATTTTAATTCAGCAGGACCTCTGCAAATTTCCTCCTCAATGGGTCAAGCCTTTCCTTGCCCCTGCCCCCGCAATGACTCCTTCCCCCAGGAACTCACAAACACTCTGCTCCTCCTCCTCCTCCACACTCTGTTTTCCCTGTGTCACCAGATTTGAGTCTACTGGACTCTCCTCCCCCTCCTTATCCCCTGCCCTCATCCTCTAACCCCCAACACCCTCTAAGTGATACCCCTGCTGCTGACTGAGCCTCTCCTCCATTGAAGGAAGCTAAGCCGGCCCAGCACCCTCCAGGTAATTCCCCTGCAGCACACACAGCACCTCCTCCCATGGAGGAAGCTGGCCCTGCTAAAGGAACTCGCTGGCGGTGAATGATTGAAAACCCTGGAACTCTTGGGATGCCTCCCCTTCGACCCTATGGACCAATGATTGACAATGGCCATTGGGGGAAAATTCAAGCCTACCAGTATTGGCCGTTCTTCTCTTCAGACCTATGTAACTTAAAAAATAGCAATCCCCCTTTTACCGAGGACCCCACCCGGCTCTCAGGTGTGGTTGAGTCATTGATGTTTTCACACCAGCCTACTTCGGATGACAGCCAACAACTGCTAGGGACTTTCTTCATGACAGAGGAAAAAAAGGGAATTCTCCAGGAAGCTAAAAAAACATCCTTGGACCAGGTTTGCATCCGACACAACTTACCAACATAATCAAAGCCGGCTTTCCCTTGAACCGACCCAACTGGGACCCCAACACCTTTGAAGGTAGGGAGCATCTGTCCACTTATCGCCGGGCTCTAATAGTGGGTCTCCGAGCAGCCGCTAGTGACCAACTAATTTGGCCAAGGTAAGAGAGATTATCAGGGGCCTGACGAATCTCCCTCTATGTTTCTAGAGAGAATTATGGAGGCATATAGGAGCTATAATCCTTTTTATCGTCAGGCAGAGAATCAAAAGGCATCTGTCACGATGGCCTTAATGGGCAAACTGCCCTGGATATTAAAACAAAGTTACAAAGCTTAGATTGATTACAAGATATGACTTTGAGAGATTTAGTCAGAGAAGCTGAGAAGGTATACTATAAGAGAGAAACTGAGGAAGAGAAGGGAGCAAATGGAGGATAAAAGAAACAAAAGGCAGAGTAAGGCGTTGACTAAGGTCCAGGTCACAACAACAAATAGGCCAAAAATTAAGAAACAGGGAGACAAGAAGGTATACATTGGCCCACGACAGAGGCCACCCTTGGCCTCAGATCAATGTGCCTACTCAAACAAAAAGGACACTGGGCCAAAATTGACATAGAAAGCGACAGCCACGCCAGCCAGCCATTCTGACTCTGGAGGATGACTAAGAAAGTCGGGGCTCAGATCCCCTCCCCGAGCTCAGAGTAACTTTTGAAGTGGAGGGGACCCCAGTAAACTTTGAAGTGGATACAGGGGCAATATACTGAGCCCATAAGGCCACATTGGGCCCTCTATCAAATAAAAAATCTCTATTTCAAGGGGCTAATGGCAGTAAATATCGGGCTTGGACAACTAAGAGGACCATGGACCTGGGAAAAGGAAAAATCCATCACTCCTTCCTAGTAGTCCCAGAATGCCTGGCCCCATTGATCGGCGGAGATCTGCTCACCAAGCTCTGGGCCAAAATAAATTTTAACCCTGAAGGCCCTTAAGTGGAATTTCTAAATCTTTCAGTAAAAACTCCAAGAGCCACGGCTCTAACTATGTCAGTAGAAAATGTACATCAACTCACTCACCTTGGTTCAAAGAAACTGCAGGCATTCCTGAAGGATCAAGAACAGAGTTTTCCACTAACAGACTCACAGTGAAGAAAATAACTGAATGGGTAAGAAAAGCCTGTTGGGTTCATCAATTGGTAAATGCTTACCCTTCCAAGCTTCCTGTATGAAAGCACATACGAGGAACCAAACCAGGACAATACTGAGAAGTGGACATTACTGAAATAAAGCCAGCAAGGTATGGACTTAAATATCTCCTAGTCTTTGTAGATACATTTTCAGGATGCATTGAAGCCTTCCCCACAAAAAAAAAGAAAAAAAAAAAGAAAAGAAATAGCGCAAATTTTGGTCAAGAATATCCTAGAAGATATTTTTCCAAGATACAGCCTGCCTAAGTTAATAGGGTCTGATAATGGACCGGCGTTCATGGCCCAGGTAAGTCAGGGGTTAGCCAGGACCCTGGGGATTAATTGGAAGTTACATTGTGCTTATAGACCCCAGAGTTTAGGACAGGTAGAAAGAATGAACCAAACCATTAAACAGACCTTAACAAAATTAAGCTTAGAGACCGGAATAAAAGATTGTACTATGCTCCTGCCTTATGCACTGTTAAATGAAGAAAATACTCACTCTGATTTTAGTGTAACCTCACCCCCTATGAAATTCTCTATGGTGCCCCTCCTCCAGTAAGGGACCTAACACCAACTCTAAGACCTTACAATCCCTTCCACACCAGCTTGCTTGACAGACTTAAAGTTCTTGAAAGAATTCAGTGACACCTGTGAAAACAGCTGGCCACTGCCTACCAAACTGGGGACGAGGGGACTCCACATCGATATCAAGTAAGAGACTTTGTCTTCGTAAGACGACATCAGGTGACATCGCTGGAACCCCGCTGGAAAGGACCATTCCAGGTGCTACTTATTACACCTACAGTGGTAAAGGAAGATGGAATCACTTCCTGGATGCATGCCTCTCATCTCAAGCCTGCGCCCTGTCCAGACATTGACTGGAAACTGGAATTGGCTGGAAACTGGAAAAGACTGGTAACCCTTTCAAATTGCACATTCGCCGTGTGGATAAGGCTATAGACTCTCCCCTTGACCACCAGTATTTCTAACCCTCATCACCCCTTTCAGCAGCGATGGCTGATCACAAATCCTACTGGACAAGAAGTTTAATCAATCTTGCATACAGCCCCCTTAGGGACCTGGTGGCCATCTCTCCACCCAGACATTTGTCAGCTGGCTATATGTCTTTCCTATTCAGATATCCCTGAAGAAGAGGATCCCACTAAAATTCCATTAAATCCCTTCCGTATCATATATAATGGAAACAAACATTATGGATGTAGGGACACGTGAGCCAGATGCAGGTCGGCTAGCCTAGATTACTATGTTTGCCCGGTGAACTATCAAAGCCACAAACAGCCATGGCTGTGTGTGGGAAAAGCCGACTTCTTCTGTAATCAAGGGGATTGAGCATACAGGGGCTGCACGATGGAACCCAAACTCCTAATCAAATTCAGTACACAGCATTGGCCATATTACCAATAAGATAACCTAAATCGATGGCACCCAGAGGGGTCTCTAGATCCTCAAATTCTGTGGAACCTTTTTAACTTTGGGAAGGGCTCAAAGTCATGAAAAGAGATTCCCCTATGTGGAGGCCTTTTCCGTCCTTCGCTCACATCCTGAACTATGCTTCTCCAATAGATCCTCACCCTCAGCCTTCTGCTCTAGTCTCTCTGCTGTCACTCCCACCTCAACAACCTGATTTCTCCCATCCCGTTACTAGATCAACAACCCAAACATCCGCCGGTTCTCAGACCATTGCCCCCTTGCTGAGGTAGCAGGTACTTAGTTACCACTCTACCCACTCACTCCTCTCTTCTCCTGTCAGCACCCATACGGGGTTTCACCAGGTCCTTTTACCAGCTAACCTAAAGCTCAAAATAGCTGAGAAGACCCCTATCCAAGATGTAATAAAAATGGTCTTTAAAGTTGCTTTGTCATCACTGAAAACAGGTTACTAAGAATTTAATGTCCCTCACAGGCTTTTTGGATACACACTCCCATCTTCCCCTCTTTTCTACATGTTCTACTGCTCAAGTTTTTGTTGCTAGAAAATCCCAAACCCCTTTCCCATTATTCTTTTACATCTCTCCGTACTCATTCTCAGATCCTCGGAACTGCTCTAAGTCCCGCCTTCCCTCTCTTTCCCCTCTGTTCCACACCCACAGAAAAGTCTTAACTGATCTTCTCCAGATGTCTTCACCATGGCTGACTTTAGGACGTTCAGCAAAAGAGTCCCTATAAAAGAGTTCAGTGTAGACAAACTTCCTGTTTTCATGTGGCCCTGTTCTACTTGGCCACTGGCTAAAACAATCAGTACTTGTAAGCTAGACACCCCCTTACTAGTTTTTCACAAAATATGTGAACAAGGCCTCTGACTTTGAGCTGGGGCTTCAAAGAGATGGCTACATTTCTATGATAAAGAAGTTACCAACTGGCTCCATGGTAACAGCTGGCAAGCGGAAAAAAGAAAGGGATGAAATATCTCTCCCCCTCCCAGGTGTCCTTGAAAAGTTAATTTGCTCAGAACAGAGGAAAAAAAACATTAAAAAACTGCTTTTTGTGAATTTCTGCTGACTGTGAACTTCTGAGCACATTCCCTTACATGTTGGGTACAAAATTCTGAAACTTCCTAAACTTGGGGTTCATGGGATTAATTGATTACAACAGAAGCAATGCCCTCTGAATCCGTTTGCAACCAAATAGGACTGTTTCCCTAGCTTTGGTGCTATCTTAGGTGCCTTGTCTTGACTGTTCCTACAAGAGTATAATTCTATATACTTAAACATTTTTATGTTTTCATTAAATGGTCAACAGAGGTGATTAAATGTGTAATGGTGCAGAGGTTACCCAGAGTGCTCTATCATGATGCAGGTTCATTTGAAGATCAAACAGGGGGGCATACAACCCGGTTCCACAGGGAACATATATCCCTCACTTCAGCCATCCTATTAGGAATACGAGTTGCTGCAGGGGAGGTCACAGGAACCACTGCCTTGGTCCATGGTACACAGCAAAATACCCAATTAGAAGCAGCAATAGACCAAAACTTAAAGATATTAGAAACCTCCATCACAGCTTTGTGGGAATCTTTAACCTCTCTCTCTGATGTTGTTTCATACAACAATCGAGGGTTGGACCTCCTCTTCATGAGAGAATGGTGCCTTTGTGCTGCATTGAGGGAAGAATGTTATTTTTATGGCAACAATACTGGAGTTGTAAAAAATTTATGAGTAAAATAAAAGGATGCCTTGAAGACTGTCAACGAAAGAGAGAGGCCCAAAAAGGGTGGTTTGAGTCTTGGTTCACACAGTCCCCCTGGTTAACTATACGTTTATCAACCTTGGCCAGTCCAATAATAATACTCACATTCTTGCTAACTATAAAACCCTGTTTGCTCAACCATGTATTTTCATTTCTCCAACCTCAAATTAGACAAGTTAAACTTATGGTAATACCCCACTAGCAGACATAGAATGTGACACCACTCCAATGATCACTTTTATGATTAAAAGTAGCCAGAAGAAGACGTGGGGAATGAAAGGTTAATAAAATGGTACTTGTCACTTCCTCTTTTTCTGTATGCTTAACAAAACACTGTTGAAATCTTGAGAACTGTTTGCTAATCTTGTTCCCAGAATGTGCTGTCTCCAACTTCCAAAATATATAATGTACTCCCTCTCCCGGTTGCATGCAAACTGCCCACTCGCCCTGACCCATCAATAAACTTCCCTCCCTGCCCTCTACAAGGAAAACACATAAGCTCTGCTTAAGATGTCCTCAGGGCTCTCTGCTTGATTCAAGGGAGCTCTGAGCCCCAGCATGCTGGACCCCCAATAAACCGTTTGCTGTTCCATGAGACAGTCTCTTGGTGGTCTCTTCCTCTGACGCTCACCTGAACATTACTTGGATGATTGAATGTACAAGAGAACATCCAGTCAAAAAGGGATAGTCGGTAGGATTAGGAAGATAGTTGGTATGTTTAGGAAGGAGAGTGAGTATAGGATTTGGAACAAAAGTTTTTTTAGCAATAGGGTTTTGGTTAGAGAGTGAATGTAAATGTGAGCACATATGAACCATCACAATGATGAACTGGGGAAAATATGTAGGAAAGCAGATATCAATAGAGACATTATGAAATCAGTCAAAGTATAAAGTGTGTGATAGAATTAGGCATTTTCAACAGGGTTGATTTTGGATATATTATCTTAGGAAGAAACGAATATATTGTCACAAATAGGATTGACTTTTGAGAGCATTAGGCAACCTGGACATGGATGTTTTTAGTAATCCATGTTAACTTTACATTTAGGCTTTGGTAGAAACATAAGTGTGACCTTTTCTTTTTGTGTCCAGAATATTACTGGGTTAAATTGTATATGTAGATCAGGTGACATGAATATTTCTTCCACCATTTCTGGGAGCCATAATTTGAATACGTATAAATTAGTATTGAGTTTACAATGAGGTGTACCCTGTGTCTATGAATATAGAGACAATGCATAAATAGACTATACTGTGAATAAATAATATAACTGGTTCCACTTTAAATAATGGATTGATTTGATATCTGAAAATATATAAGAAATCTTATATTGATATACAATCATTCATTCCATCCAGTTATACATCTAATGGTAATATTAGGGTTATGGTTTATCATGAACGGTGTGTGAGTTTTGCTTCAAAAGGGATTATGGAAATCGAAAATAATGGGTTTGGTAAGAAGTCTCATGAAAAGACCAGTCAAGAAACATGGAGGAATACATGTGTTCTGAAACAGAAAATTATTGAAAGTGAAACACATACCCATAATTTTGCTAACTTGTGGATGAAATATATACTCTATTATGTGCATTACCTGAAGAAATAGTAATGTACCAGTGGCGAATAAGAATGAACATGAAAATACACATCATGTCCCATATGAATCTACTTGTATTAATGAGAAACTGGGTCAATTATTGTAGAAATATTAGGATATGTATGCACCATTCACTGAAGTTAGTTTTCATTACTAGGAAGCAAATATGTATTTCAGGTGGATGAATATTTCAGAGAATAACCTTTTGAAATGTTGACTATAAATCCACATACATGAATATGAAAACATTTAGGGAGTGTATAATAAGGCATATATATTTTATATTTTAAAAAAATCTGGAGTGTGTATATACACACACAGAGAGAGAGAGAGACATTAAAAAGTAGCAATATATATGCCAATCGAAATTCACCGTGATATATATATCTTACACAGATAGAAAAATATTCAATTTACTGAACATGGATTTATGTATAATATTGTTCAACTAGGAGGCTCACACATAGGATGAATTTTCAAATCCCATAGCGTTTAGGTGGAGTGATCACTTCTCATCATTTGTATCTGTCAAGTCAGACACCTCACAAGAACGTATGTGTGATACCAGGTAGTATTCTATATGTGCATATAAAAATAGATGTGCTCAATAGGTTACATAAAATGGGAGAGAGGAATTCACATATTTGTTAAATTTAAAAATACATGGAGAACTATTTCAATTTAAATCGACTAGATTTATAGCACCTACATTTTGTCATGCAAAAGCCATGTCCAACTATACACCATGCCTCCTCTGAACTGCTTGTATTTATAATCTGTTTGGGTTATTTTTCTCCATCTTATTAGGATTAGTAGTCAGAGACAAGTAGGGTATGGGTTAGTGTCACGGATTCAGTATTTCAAATGGAAAATAGGAAAATAAATCCAATGTGTATGCAAATATGTGCCACAAAAAATATTCCCACTCTCATCCAGAAAAATGCCTTGAAATTATCTTCGCCCCAGGTAAAACACAATTAGAAAAGAAGAGTTAGAAAATCTGTGAATACATATGTGGAATGGAAAATGCTCAGGAGTTCACAACCTTGGAGGTGGTAGAGGAGTTTCCAAAAGTAAGGGACAGTGTAAACACTCCACAATCATGGAGCTATGCTGGCCTAAAGACTTCTTGAGAAACTGCCTCTGAGTTTGGGCATTTGAAATATATGTTGTTGTCAGGAGCTTTAGCTTCCTTTGAAGTGAGACCATCAAACCTGGGTCAGTATCCATGTGACCTGGAGGACATGGTTTCTTATTTTCCGATGAACATGAGGCAGCAGTGCTGAAGTCTCTTTGTAGGTAAACTGTGTCCTCTTCGGGCAAAGTGACACCCCGTGTGGACTTTGAAGCCATTTGGTCATCCTCCACTTTTCGTGGTGTTTTTTTGCTGCTGCACTGGGAGTTTGGTATTTGATTCATGACATACAAGGAGTTCAACTGGGACACAGTGCATGAGGGAGTCTTGTAACGTGTGGTGGGTCAGGCTCTGCAGGAGAATGCACCAACTGGGCTTCTATTCCACATTGCTTGCCACCTTGACCATAGCAACCTAATTCTGAACATTGCCCTGAAAACTCTGCATATAACAAGATGCCTTTTCATATAATGGTCTCCTGGCTGCATCAAGTCAGTCACAAGCCATTTGGACGCCAATGGCAGATCCACATGGCCACATCACAGATGTATTATCACACACCTGCCTACCACTGCTCTAGGCCCACTACTCAGCAGGCTCCAACTTACTGGCATCTCTGTTCTACACCATTTTCATGAAACCCAGTCAATCAAGGCACTGTCTGTTACACTCATGATCAGCAACAGGACATCCAATGGTTCTCCAGTGCCATCTGGTCATTGGGAATTTCAAAAATTTCATGGTGTTTTTCTTTCCATTTTTCAAGAATGAAGTTGGAGGCACTTTGGGGTTTCCATTCATCCAGGAACCATTACATGGGGAGGAAGCTCATTTCAATGAAAGCTCTGAGGAACTCTAACAGGCAAGGCTTCCCAAACACTGGCCAAAAGGTCACATGAAGCCAGGCCCATTGAGGTCTACAACGTGAGGTCCATGTGTCTTTTGACTCTAACTATGGCTGCCAAGTTTTTCAGAATAAAATCATGTGATATCCTTGCTGAGATTTTCAGCTCTCTGTGGAAAGCCATCCTGGGCCTAGATCTCAGGTTTCAAGGGCAACTCTCATGTGTGGCCTCCTACAATGCCAACACAATTAATGGCAATACTTCTCTGAGGTCAGTTCCAGAACTCAGTCTCCAAGGAGAATCACACCAGAGTTCAAGCCCATGTGGACCCTGTCATCTCTTCCAACCGCCACACAAATGACCACAATTAAAACGAAAACATTCCCACATGGCCCTCATCTTCATCCATATAGGCACTCATCATAAACTCTGGCTGGAGGTTTCCATGAGGGATGCAGCCCAAGACAGTGTCCAAAATATCCACCATTGCCCCTCATTTGTCTAAATTTAGGGTGGTCTGGAAACCCTTTCTGTGAACCAAGAGTGATCAAATAGGCGTGCCGTTAATACTGCTCTGCTTCTCCAATTTGAGGCCTACTGACTGTCAGGTATAGATTGCTTATGTGATTTGGCATCATGAGAGAAACCAAGCACTTATGCAGGACTTTGAATAACTCATTTGACCTATAGGAATCCTATTCTCACTTGATGGACGTCAGGAACCTAACAGAGGAAGGCAAGAGACTTCATCCACAATGACTGATCCTTTTGCCATTTTGGTTTTGGATGCACACATGGGATCTTCTTTAGATTTATCAGGAGCTGAGAATCTTAGCCACAGCCTCAACCAGGGCCTAGTGTCTGATTAAGACACATCCCTTTCCAAAGAAATTAAGCAATGAGCCACAGGTGATGCCCATTCATTTTCATTTGAAAACTGTTTCTTCAGGCTTCAAAAAGGGGTGGCCTGAAACAAAGACCTTCCTGACATTCAAGGCAACAGAACCATAGGTAAGCAAATGGCCCAAAGCAGGGTTTCTCCAATGAGACTTTACTGGTCACACTAATATCTGAGATGTTCCCATTCCCTTCAGCTATCAAGAACATGGCCATGTCACAGAGCATGGAGGTTATACATATCTTGGACAATAAATCATGAGCTCATTCTGGAGAGTGGCCAGAATTCAGGAAGAAAACCGGAACTTAGGAAGTTAGTAGTTGTTTCCTATCCATAAGACAAGCCACAGTCTATTCATCACTTATGAACGATGAATGCTGGGAAGCTTTCTACTAGACAGGACACCTCCATTGATGCATTCTCTTTTCTAATGTCTAAAACCACGGACACAGTGGATACACAGACATAGAAACACTCGCCTTGTCAAAAGAGTTACTATCAACAGTAGACTCCAAAGCAAATGAACCACCTTTATTACCTATTCGCAGAATATGAGACAAAACCACAAACTCACACCCACACACATAAAGTCACCTCATTCCCAAAAGTGGATCTGTGACTATCTGGAGTGTCCTCTGACTGGTGGGCCATACTATGTTCCTCTCGAAATGGCCTTTTCTCTCTCAGATTTTGTCTCCTTGGCCAACTCTGTGATGCTTTGAGGAGCCTGCAGTTAGCCACTACCTGCTATCTCAGGAAAGGCCTCTCTTCAGAGCTCAATTGGCATTTGGCCATCCTCAAATCAGTAGGTACCAAGAAGGTCTGAATCTGTACTTGGTAAATACAAACAAGTGAGCCCACTGGGACTGGGACTGGGACTGGCTCTCGGTGCCTGGCTTCTTGCATCACAATTTCAGAGAGTTTCATCACCAAGGAAGTTAGCTAGGACACTTCCTTCAGGAACTGAATGAGGTCACTGCCTTGGCAACAACTTTGTCCTAACCGTTGCTTCCAAGGGTTCCATGAGATGGAGGCTGCTCCTACTTTGTGTGACAATTTGACTTGTTACAATGGTATATCAAAATAGGCACCTGGGAACAGCTCTCCACGGAGGCCTGCTTAGGTCCATCTTCTCTACATTAAGAAGAGAAAGGCTGATGCATACACATCCCTTCGTCCTGTTCAGGTTGTTTTCCATGAAGATGGATTTTGCTCTCTCAGATCCTTCACAGCTGCCTACATCTTCTCCAGGGATCATTTCTGCATCAAACTTTGAGGTTCTCAGCAGTTGGAAGATACCCTACATTCCTGTATTTTAAGGCGAACTCTGTCCCTGCTCTTTTGTAATTTTAGATTGAAGCAACAGTGTATGGTTAGGGTTAATAACAGGTTCGATTTGGGCAAGGAATCATTATGCGGGATGAATAATGGTATTGGGAACCTGCAATATTTATAGGAATATAGAGATGAAATATAAGTATGAAAACAGAAATCTAGGTAAGATTTGAAGCTCAGAAATGCATTGGGCAACTGATTGCGATACGTAGCTTTGAATTACGTTCTAGATACATGTTTCAGAAAAATCTTTATACAATGGCATAGGATCTTGTACCTTGGATGATTGAATGTAGTAGAGAACATCTACTCAAAAAGGGATAGTCGATAGGATCAGGAACATAGTCAGTATGTTTCGGAAGAAGAGTGAGTATAGGATTTGGACCAAAGTTCATAAGCAATAGGGTTTCGGTTAGAGAGTGAATGTCAATGTCAGCACATGTGAAGGGTCAGTCACAATGTTGAACTGGAGAAAATATGTAGGAAAGTAGATATCAATAGAGACATTAGGAAATCAGGCAAAGTACAAAGTGAGTGAAAAAAATTAGACATTTTCAATGGTATTGAGGTTGAATATATAATCTTAGGAAGAAACAAATATGTAGTCACCAACAGGATGATCATTTGAGAGCATTAGGCAACCTGGACATGGATGTTTTTAGTAATCCATGTTCAGTTTCCGTTTAGGCTTTGTTACAGACATACGTGTGACTTTTGCATTTTGTGTCCAGAATACTACTGTGATAACATGCATATGTAGATCAGGTGACATGAGTATTTCTTCCACCATTTCTGGGAGCAATATTTTGAAGATGTATAAATTAGTATTGGGGGTACAAAGAGGTGTAACCTGTGTCTATGAATATAGAGATAATGCATAAATAGACCATACTGTGAATAGATAATATAACTGGTTCCACTTTACAAAATGTATTGAATTGATATCTGAAAATATATAAGAAATCTTATATTAATATAAAATCATTCATTCCAACCAGTTATACATCTAATAGTGATATTATAGTTATGATTTATCATGCAGTGTGTGTCCGTTTTGCTTCAAAAGTGATAAAGAAATTCGAAAATAATGTGTTTGGAAAGAAATCTCATGAAAAGATCAGTCAAGAAACATGGAGGAATCCATGTGTTCTAAAGCAGGAAGTGATTGAAAGTGAAACAAATGCCTATAAATTTGCTAACCTGTGGAGGAAATATATATCCTATGATGTGCATAAACTGAAGAAATTGTAATGTCCCAGTGTTGAATAAAAATGAACATCGATAAACACATCATGTCCCATAGGCATCTATTTGCATTGATGATAAACTGTGTCAGTTACTATAGAAATATTAGGATTTGTATGCACCATTCACTGAAGTTAGTTTTCAGTACTAGGAAGCAAATATGTATTTCAGGTGGATGAAATTTTTTGAGAATAATCTTGTGAAAAGTTGATTATAAATCCACATTCATGAACATGAATAAAATTAGGGAGTGTATATAAGACACATATATTTCATATTTTGAAAAATAGAAGGAGAGAGTGTATATATATATATATATATATATATATATATATATATATATATATAAATATATATACACACACAGACACACACACATACACACCCAGAGACATTAAAAATAGCAATATATGCCAATCAAAATTCACCATGAAATATATATCATCCACAGATCCAAAAATATTCATTGTACTGAACATGGATTTGTGTATAATTTTGTTCAACTAGGAAGCTCACCCATAGGTTGAATTTTCAGTTCCAACGACATTTAGAAGGAGTGATCTTTTCTCTCAATTTGTATCTGCCAAGTTAGCCACCTCACAAGAATGTACGTGTAGTACCAGGTAGGATTCTCTATGTGTATATAAAAATATATTTGCTGAGTGGGCTACAGAGAAAGAGAGACAAGAATTCACATATTTGTTATCTTTAAAACCACATGGACAACTATTGCAACAAAAAATTGTCTAGATTTATAACCCCTAACCTTTAAAATGCAAAAGGCAAGTCCAACTATACACCATGCCTCCTCTGAACTGCTTGTATTTCTATTATGTTTGGGTTATTTTTCTGCCTCATATTAGGATTAGTAGTCAGAGACTAGTAGGGTGTGGTTTAGTGTCAGAGATAAAGTATTTGAAATGGAAAATTGGAAAATGAATCCAATATGTATGCAAATATGTCCTACACAAAAGTCTTCCCACTCTCATCCAGATAAATCCTTTGACATTACCTTCACCCCATGTAAGATGCAATTCGAAGAGAAGAGTTAGAAAATCTGTGAATACATATCTGGAATGGAAAATGCACAGGAGTTCACAACCTTGGAGGTGGTAGAGGAGTTTCCAAAAGTAAGTGACTGTGTAAACACTCCACAAACATGGAACTCTGCTGGCCAATAGCCTTCTTGTAAAACTGCCTCTGAGTTTGAACACTTGAAATATATCTTGTTGTCTGGAGCTTTAGCTTCATTTCTGGTGAGACCATCAAACCTGGATCTGCATCTATGTGACCTGGAGGACATCGTTTCTTATTTTCCATTGAACATGTGGTACCAGTGTTGATTTCTCTCTTTGTTGGTAAACTGTGGCCACTGGAAGCTTATTGTCTCCCTGAGTGGACTGTGAAGCCATTTGGTCATCCTGCCCTTTTTGTGGTGTTTCTTTCTTTTTTTTTAATTTTATTTTTTTTTGGTTGTTCAAAACCCTACAAAGCTCTTGACATATCATATTTCATACATTAGCATACATTAGCTTCAAGTGAGTTATGAACTCCCTTTTTTGCCCCAAGTACAGATTGCAGAATCACATGGGTTACACATCCACATTTTTACATAATACCATAATAGTAACTGTTGTATTCTGCTACCTTTCCTATCCTCTACTATCCCCCCTCCCCTCCCCTCCCATCTTCTCTCTCTACCCCTTCTACTGTAATTCATTTCTCACCTTGTTTATTTTCCCATTCCACTTACAACCTCTTATATGTAATTTAGTATAACAATGAGGGTCTCCCTCCGTTTCCATGCAATTCCCCTTTTCTCTCCCTTTCCCTCCCACCTCATGTCTCTGTTAATGTTAATCTTTTCTTCCTGCTCTTCCTCCCTGCTTTATTCTTAGTTGCTCTCATTATATCAAAGATGACATTTGGTATTTGTTTTTTAGGGATTGGCTAGCTTCACTAAGCATAATCTGCTCTAGTGCCATCCATTTCCCTGCAAATTCCAAGATTTTGTCATTTTTTAGTGCTGCGTAATACTCCATGGTGTATAGATGCCACATTTTTTTAATCCATTCATCCATTGAAGGGCATCTGGGTTGGTTCCACAATCTAGCTATTGTAAATTGTGCTGCTATGAACATCGATGTGGCAGTATCCCTGTAATACGCTCTTTTAAGGTCTTCAGGGAATAGTCCGAGAAGGGCAATAGCTGGGTCAAATGGTGGTTCCATTCCCAGCTTTCCCAGGAATCTCCATACTGCTTTCCAAATTGGCCGCACCAATTTGCAGCCCCACCAGCAATGTACAAGAGAACCCTTTTCTCACTCCAGTAAGATTGGCAGCCATTATGAAATCAAACAACAACAAGTGCTGGCGAGGTTGTGGTGTTTCTTGATGCTGCAATGGGAGGTTGGTATTTGCTTCATGAAATACAAGGAGTTCAACTAGGATATAGGGCTGGAGGGAGTTCTGTCACGTGTGTTGGGTCAGGGTGTGCAGGAGAATTCACCAACCAGGGTTCTATCCCACATAACTTGCCCCCTTGACCATAGCAATTTGATTGTGAACATTGCCCTGAAACCTCTCCATATAACAAGATGCCTTTTCATATAATGGTCTGCTGGCTGTACCAAGTCAGTCACAAGCTATTTGGAAGCCAATGGCAGATCCACATGGCGACACCACAGTTGTATTATCACACACCTGCCCACCACTGCTCTAGGCCCACTACTCAGCAGGCTCCAACTTACTGGCATCTCTGTTCTGCACCATTTTCATGAAACCCAGTCAATCAAGGCACTGTCTGTAACACAACAATCAAGCCACTGTCTGCAACAGAACATCCAATGGTTCTCCAGTGCCACTTGGTCATTGGGAATTTCAAAAATATCATGGTATTTATCTATCCATTTTTCAAGAATGAAGTTGGAGGCACTTTGGGGTTTCCATTCTTCAAGGAACCATTACATGGGGAGGAAGCTCATTTCAATGAAAGCTCTGAGGAACTCTAACAGGCAAGGCTTCCCAAACACTTGCCAAAAGGTCACATGAAGCAAGGCCTATGGAGGTCTACAACGGGAGGTCCATGTGTCTTTTGACTCTTAACTATGGCTACCAAGTTTTTCAGAATAAAATTATGCGATATCCTTGCTGAGATTTTCTGTTCTCTGAGGAAAGCCATCCTGGGCCTAGATCTCAGGTTTCAAAGGCAACTCTCATGTGTGGCCTCCTACAATGCCAAAACAATTAATGGCAATACTTCTCTGAGGTCAGTTCCATAACTCAGTCTCTAAGAGGAATCACACCTGAGTTCAAGACAATGTGGAACCTGTCAACTCTTCCAACAGCCACACAAATGACCACAATTAAAACCAAAACATTCCCACATGGCCCTCATCTTCAGCCGTATAGACACTCATCATAAACTCTAGCTGGAGGTTTCCATGAGGGGCGCTGCCAAAGACAATGTCCAAAATATGCACCCTTGCCCCCCATGTGTCTAAATTCAGTGTGGCCTGGACACCCTTCCTTTGAACCAGGAGTGATCAAATAGGCCTGCTGTTAATGCTGCTCTGCTTCTCCAATTTGAGGCCTACTGACAGTCAGGTATAGATTCATTATGTTATTTGGCATCATGAGAGAACCCAAGTACTTCTGCAGGATTTGAATAACTCATTTGACCCATAGGAATCCTATTCTCACTTGATGGATTTCCGGAACCTATCAGAGGAAGGCAAGAGACTTCATCTACAATGACTGATCTTTTTGCCATTTTGGTTTTGGATGCACACATGGGATCTTCTTTACATCTATCAGGAGCTGAGAATCTTAGCCACAGCCTCAAACAGGGCCTAGTGTCTGATTAAGACACCATCCTTTTCAAAGCAATTAAGCAAAGAGGCACAGGAGATGCCCATTCATTTTCATTTGAAAACTGTTTCTTCAGGCTTCACAAAAGGGTGGCCTGAGGCAAAGACCTTCCTGACATTCAAGGCAATAGAACCATAGTTAAGCAAATGGACCAAAGCAGGGTTTCTCCACTGAGACTTTACTGCTCATACTGATGTCTGAGTTTTCCGAGATGTTCCCATTCCCTTCAGCTATCAAGAACATGGACATGTCACAGAGCTTGGAGGTGGTACATATCTTGCACAATAAATCATGAGCCTATTCTGGAGAGTGGCCAGAATTCAGGAAGAAAACAGGAACTTAGGATGTTAGTAGGTGTTTAAGATCCATAAGGCAAACCACAGTCCATTCATCAATTGAGCAGGATGAATGCTGGGAAGCTTTCTACTAGACAGGACACCTCCATTGATGCATTCTCTTTTCTAATGTCTAAAACCACGGACACAGTGGATACACAGACATAGAAAGTCGCCTTGTCAAAAGACTTACTAGAAACAGTCGACTCCAAACCAAACCAACCACCTTTCCTACCTATTCTCAGAACATGAGACAAAACCTCAAACTCACACCCACACACAAAGGCACCTCCTTCCCAAAAGTAGGTCTGTAACTATCCGGAATGTCTTCTGACTGGTGGGCCATACTATGTTCCCCACAAAATGGCCTCTCCTCTCTCAGATCTTGTCTCCTTGGTCAACTCTGTGATGCTTTGAGGAGCCAACCGTTAGCCACTACCTGCTATCTCAGGAAAAGCTTCTCTTCAGGGCTCTACTGACATTTGGCCATCCTCACATCAGTAGGTACCAAGAAGGTCTGATCTGTACTTGGTAAATCCAAACAAGTGAGCCCACTGGGACAGGGACTGGGACTGGCTCTCGGTGCCTGGCTTCTTGCATCAAAATTTCCGAATGTTCCATCACCAAGGAAGTTAGGTAGGTCACTTCCTTCAGGAACTGAAAGAGGTCACTGCCTTGGCAACAACTTTGCCCTAACCGTTGCTTCCAAGGGTTCCATTAGATAGAGGCTACCCCTACTTCCTTTGAAAATTTGACTAGTTTCAATTGTATATCAAAATAGGCACCTGGGAACAGCTCTCCATGCAGGTCTGGTTAGGTCAATCTTCTCTACATTAAAAAGAGAGAGGCTGATGCATACACATCCCTTTTTCCTGTCTAGATTGTTTGCCATTGAAGATGGCTTTTGCTCTCACAGGTCCTTCATAGCTGCTGACATCTTCTCCAGGGATTATTTCTGCATCGAACTTTGAGGTTCTCAGCAGTTGGCAGATACCCTACATTCCTGTATTGTAAGGCGAACTCTGTCCCTGCTCTTTTGTAATTTTAGATTGAAGCAACAGTGTATGGTTAGGGTTAATAACAGGTTTGATTTGGGTAAGGAATCATTATGCGGGATGAATAATGGTATTGGGAACCTGCAATATTTATAGGAATATAGAGATAAAATATAAGTATGAAAACAGAAATCTAGGTAAGATTTGAAGCTCAGAAAAGCATTGGGCAACTGATTGCGATACGTAGCTTTGAATTACGTTCTAGATACATGTTTCAGAAAAATCGATATACAATGGCATAGGATCTTGTACCTTGGATGATTGAATGTAGTAGAAAACATCTACTCAAAAAGGGATAGTCGATAGGATCAGAAAGATAGTCAGTATGTTTCGGAAGAAGAGCGAGTATAGGATTTGGACCAAAGATCTTTAGCAATAGTGTTTCCGTTACAGAGTGAATGTCAATGTCAGCACATGTGAAGTGTCAGTCACAATGTTGAACTGCAGAAAATATGTAGGAAAGTAGATATCAATAGAGACATTAGGAAATCAGGCAAAAGTATCAAGTGAGTGAAAAAATTAAACATTTTTAACAGTTTTGAGGTTGAATATATAATCTTAGGAAGAAACAAATATGTAGCCAGCAATAGTATTGACATTTGAGAGCATTAGGCAACCTGGTCAGGGATGATTTTAGTAATCCATGTTCAGTTTACCTTTAGGCTTTGGTACAATCATACGTGTGGCTTTTGCATTTTGTGTCCAGAATATTACAGTGATAACATGCATATGTAGATCAGGTGACATGAGTATTTCTTCCACCATTTCTGGGAGCAATATTTCAAATATGTATAGATTAGTATTGGGGGTACAACCAGGTGTACCCTGTGTCTATGAATATAGAGATAATGCATGAATAGACCATACTGTGAATAAATAATATAACTTGTTACACTTTAAACAATGTATTGAATTGATATCAGAAAATATATAAAAAATCTTTTATTGATATATAATCATTCATTCCAACCAGTAATACATCTAATGGTGATATTACAGTGATGGTTTATCATGAAGTGTGTGTCCGTTTTGCTTCTAAAGTGATAAAGGAAATCGAAAATAATGTGTTTGGATAGAAGTCTCATGAACAGACCAGTCAAGAAACATGGAGGAATACATGTGTTCTGAAGCAGGAAGTGATTGAAAGTGAAACAAATGCCTATATATTTGCTAACCTGTGGAGGAAATATATATCCTACGATGTGCATAAAATGAAGAAATTTTAATGTCCCATTGTTGAATAAAAATGAACATCAATATACACATCATGTCCTATAGGAATCTACTTGCTTTGATGATAAACTGTGTCAGTTACTGTAAAAATATTAGGGTTTGTAAGCACGATTCACTGAAGTTAGTTCTCAGGATGAGGAAACAAATATGTATTTCAGGTGGTTGAATGTTTCTGAGAATAATCTTATGAAAAGTTGATTTTATATCCACATACATGAATATGAATGAATTTAGATAGTGTTTAATAGACACATGTTTTTCATATTTTGAAAAATCTAGATATATATATATATATATATATATATATACATATATATATATATATATATATATATATATATATATATATATATATATATATATCTCATGGAGAAATATTACAATGAAAATTTGACAAGATTTATAACACATACCCTTGATAAAGCAGAAGGAAATTCCAAGTATATACCATGCCTCCTATTAAAGGCCTGTATTTCTATTCTGTTAGTTTTCTTTTTATCCATCATATTAGCATTAGTAGTCAGAGTCTATTAGCGTATGTGTTAGTGTCGGGGATCAGTATTTCAAATGAAAATAGGAAAATAAATCTAATGTGTATGCAAATATGTGCTACACAAAAATCTTGCCACTCTCATCCAGAACAATTCCTTTACATTAACTTCACTCCAAGTAAGACACAATTAGTGGAGAGGAGTTCGAAAACCTGTGATTACATATGTGGAACTGAAAATGTTCAGGAGTTCACAACATTGGATGTGGTAGAGCAGTTTCCAAAAGTAAGGGAGAGGTTAAACACTCCACAAACTTGGAGCTCTGCTGGCCTTAAGACTTCTTGAGAAAATGCCTCTGAGGTTGGGAACATGAAATATATGAAGTTGTCAGGAGATTTAGCTTCCTCATTGTGACACCATCAAATGTGGGTCTGCATCTATGTGACCTGGAGGAAATGGTTCCTTATTTTCTAATGAACATGAGGCAGCAGTTCTGAATTCTTTCTTGGTAAACTGTGGCCACTGGGAGTTAAGTGTCTCCTGTGTGGTCTGTGAAGCCATTTGGTCATCCTCCATTTTTGTGGTGTTTCTTACTGCTGCACTGGGAGTTTGGAATTGGCTTAATGAAATACAAGGAGTTCAACTGGGACACAATTCTGGAGGGAGCTCTGACACGTGTGATTGCTCAGGGTCTTCAGGAGAATGTTCGAAACATGGGTCTATCCCACATAGCTTTCCCCTTGACTATAGCAACCAGATTCTGAACATTGCCCTGAAACCTCTCAATAAAACAAGATGCCTTTACATATAAGGGTCTGCTGCCTGCACCATATCAGTCACAAGTATTTTGGAAGCCAAAGGGAGATCCACGTGGTCCCACCACAGATATTTATTCACAAATGTATAGTCCACTGCTCTAGCCCCAATACTCAGCAGGCTCCAACTTACTGACATCTCGGTTCTGTACCATTTTCATGACAACCAGTCAATCAAGGAACTGTCTGGTACACACATGATCAGCAACAGGACATCCAAAGTTTCTCCAGTGCCACCTGGTCATGGAAATTTCAAAAATTTCATGGTATTTGTATAGCCATTTTTCAAGGATGATGTTGGAGGCACTGTGGGTTTCAATTCATTCAGGAACCATTAAATGGTGAGTAAGCTCATTTCAATGAAAGCTCTGAAGAACTCTCGCAGGCAAGGCTTCCCAATGAGTGCCCAAAAGTTCACATGAAGCCAGGCTCATTGAGGTCTACAATATGAGATACATGTGTGTTTTGAGTCTCAACTATGACTTCCAAGTCTTTCAGTAAAAAAATCATGTGTTACCCTGGCTGAGATTCCCAGTGCTCGGTGGAAAGCCACCCTGGGCCTAGATCTCAGTTTCCAAGGGCTAATCTCATGTGTGGCCTAATATAATCCCAAAACAATTCATGGCAATACTTCTCTCAAGTCAGTTCCAGAACTCAGTCTCTAAGGAGTATCAGAGCAGAGTTCAAGCCCTGGTGGACCAAGTCATCTCTTCCAACCGCCACACAAATGACCACAATTAAAACCAAAACACTCCTACATGACCCTCATCTTCTTCCATAAAGACACTCATCATAACATATGGCTGGAGGTTTCCATGAGGGGCACAGCCCAAGACAGTGTCCAAAATAAGCTCCCTTGCCCCTCATTTGCCTAAAGTCAGGGTGGCTTGGACACCCATCTTGTGAACCAGGAGTGATCTTTAAGGGTAAAAGAAATTGAAATTAAAGTGTAAAAGTTAAAGTGTAAAAGACCGGGTTTGTAAAGTTTCTAAGATTCAAGGCCTGATTTAAAATGTAAAGGACCAGGTATTGTTAAGTCCCTATGCTACATGAAAAATCTGAAATTCCTGTTACTTGTAGGACAATTTCTGGACTGCCCAGTAAATATTCCCCCTGATCGCCTGGTTGTTTAATAACCTAGGACCCTGTGTGGCTTGGCACATATGCATCGCAGGGCCTAATCTAATCAATTTGAATCTGTACCCCGCTGTAGAACTGACCTATCCCTCCTGCCTGACATGTTCCCACCAATGAATGAACTAATCATGTTTAGGATTTGTTGTTTGATTTTCCCGCAGTGTATGATGATTTTTTAAAAGATACTGTGATATATGTAAAGTCTCGCCCTCCCCAAAAAGTGTACTTAAGCACTGCTCAACCTCAGCTCGGAGATCTGGGCTGCTCTCCCTTCTTGAGTGACCACGGAGCCCTAGCATACTGGATTGGATCCTCAATAAATGTCTTTTGCTGTTGCATGAGCCGTGGTCTCATACATGAACATGAATGAATTTAAGGAGTGTATAATAAGACACATATATTTCATATTTTGAATAATCTATAGAGTGCAGATTTTTCACAAAACACATACAGAGATATTAAAAAGTAGCAATATATATGCCAATCAAAATTCATCATGAAATACATATCATACACAGATCCAAAAATATTTATTTTACTTAACATGGATTTATGTGTAATGTTGTTCAACTAGGAAGCTCACGCATAGGTTGAATTTTCAGTTCCTACAGCGTTTAGGAGGAGTGATCTCTTCTCACAATTTGTATCTGCCAAGTAGGCCACCTCACAATAATGTACGTGTGGTACCAGGTAGGATTTTATTTGTGCATATAAAAATACATGTGCTGAATAGGCAACAGAGAAAGGGAGACAGGAATTCACATATTTGATACCTTTCAAAACACATGGAGAACTATATCAATTAAAAATTAACCAGATTTTTAACAACTACCCTTTATCATGCAAAAGGCAAGTCCAACTATACACCATGCCTCTTCTGAACTGCTTGTATTTCTATTGTGTTTGGGTTATTTTTCTCCATCATATTAGCATTAGTAGTCAGAGTCTAGTAGGGTATGCGTTAGTGTCATGGATTCAGTAATTCAAATGGAAATAAAGGAAAATGAATCCATTGTGTATGCAAATATGCGCTACAAAAAAACTTTCCACTCTCATTCAGAGCAATGCCTTGACATTACCTTCACCCAAGTAAGACACAATTAGAGGACAAGAGTTAGAAAATCTGTGAATACATATCTGGAATGGAAAATGCTCAGGAGTTCACAAGCTTGGGCACTTTAGAGGAGTTTTCAAACTTAAGGGACAGGATAAACAGTCCAAATTCATGGAACTCTGCTGGCCTAAAGACTTCTTGAGAAACTGCCTCTGAGGTTGGGCACTTGAAATATATGTTGTTGTCAGGAGCTTTAGCTTCCTTTGTAGTGATACCATCAAAGATGGGTCTTCATTTATCTGACCTGGAGGACATGGTTTCTTATTTTCCAAAAGAACATGAGGCAGCAGTGCTCAATTCTTCCTTTGAAGGTAAACTGTGGCCACGGAGGGGTAAGTGTCTCCCCGTCTTGACTGTGAAGCCAATTGGCCATCCTACAATTTTCGTGGTGTTTCTTGCTGCTGCACTGGGCTTTTGGTTTTTCCTTCATGAAATACAAGGAGTTCAACTGGGACACAGTGCTGGAGCGAGTTCTGTCACGTGTGGAGGGTCAGGGTCTACAGGAGAATTCACCAACCAGACTTCTATCCCACATAACTTGAAACATTATCCATAGCAAACTGATTCTGAACATTGTCCTGAAACCTTTACATATAACAAGATGCCTTTACAGATAAGGGTCGGCTAGCTGTACCATGTAAGCAACAAGCCATTTGGAAGTCAATGGGAGACCCAAATGGCCCCACCACAGATGTTTTATCATACACCTGCACACCACAGCCCTGGGCCCACTTCTCAGCACTCTCCAACTTACTGGCATCTCTGTTCTGCACAATTTTCATGAAATCGAGTCAGTCAAGGCACTGTCTGGTACACTCATGATCAGCAACAAGACATCCAAAGGTTCTCCAGTGCCACCTGGTCAGGGGAATTTCATGGTATTTATAGAGCCATTTTTCAAGGATGAAGTTGGAGGCACTGTGGGTTTCAATTCATTCAGGAACCATTAAATGTTGAGGAAAATCATTTCAATGAAAGCTCTCGAGAACTCTCACAGGTAAGGCTTCCCAAAGAGTGGCCAAAATACACATATATTTCATATTTTGAAAAATCTTGACAGTATATATATATATATATATATATATATATATATATATATATATATATATATATATACAAACACACACAGACATTAAAAACTAGCAATATATATGCCAATCGAAATTCATCATGAAATATATATCATCCACGTATCCAAAAATATTCATTTTACTGAACATGGATTTATGTATAATGTTGTTCAACTAGGAAGCTCACCCATAGGTTGAATTTTCAGTTCCAACAGCGTTTAGGAGGAGTGAACTTTTCTCACAATTTGTATCTGCCAAGTCAGCCACCTCACAAGAATATATGTGTGATACAAGGTACAATTCTATATGTGCATATAAAAATACATGTGCTGAATAGGATACAAAGAAATGGGGGAGACAGGAATTCACATATTTGATAAGTTTAAAAATACATGGACAACTCTTTCAACGAAAAATTGACTAGATTTAAAACTCCTTCCCTATATAATGGAAAAGTTAATTCAATGGTACACCATGCCTCCTCTGATATGTTTGTATTTCTGTTCTGTTTGGGTTATTTTTCTCCATTACGTTAGGATTACTTGTCAGAGTCTTGTAGGGTATGGGTTAGTTTCAGGGATTCAGTATTTCGAAAGGAAAATTGGAAAATGAATCCAATGTGTATGCAAATATGTGCTACACAAAAATCTTCCGACTCTCATCCACAACAATGCCTTGACCTTAACTTCGTCCCAAGTAACACATGTAGAGGAGATGAGTAAGAAAATCTGTGAATACATATCTGGAATTTAATATGCTCAGGAGTTCACAAACTTGCATTTAGAAGGCGAGATTCCAAAAGTAAGGGACAATGTAAACACTCCAAAAACATGGAGCTCTGCTAGCCTAAAGGCTTCTGGAAAAACTGGCTCTGATGTTGGGCTCTTGAAATATATGTTGTTGTCAGGAGCTTTAGCTTTTTTTGTAGTGAGACCATAAAAGCTGGGTCTGCATCTATGTGACCTGGAGGAGATGCTTTCTTATTTACCAATGATCATGAGGCAGCATTGCTGAATTCTCTCTTTCGGGGTCAACTGTGGCCACTTGGGGCTAAGTGTCTCCTCATGTGGACTGTGAAGCCATTTGATCATCCTCCAATTTTTGTGATATTTTTTGCTGCTACACTGGGAGTTCAGTATTTCCTTCACGAAATACAAGGAGTTCACCTGGGACACAGTGCTGGAGGGAGTTCTGTCACGTGTGGTGGGACAGGGTCTGCAGGAGAATGCACAAACCAGGCTTCTGTCCAACATAGCTTGACCCCTTGACCATAGGAACCTGATTCTGAACATTGCCCTGAAACTTACCCATATAACAAGAATCATTTACATATAAGGGTCTGCTGGCTGCACCATGTCAGTCACAAGCCATTTGGAAGCCATTGGGAAATCCACATGGAAGCACCACAGATGTTTTATCTCACACATGCCCACCTTTGCTCTAGGCCCACTATTCAGCAGGCTCCAACTTACTGGAATCTCTGTTCTACACCATTTTCGTGAAACCCAGCCAATCAAGGCACTGTCTGGTACACTCATGATCACCAATAGGATATCCAATGGTTCTCCAGTGCCTCCTGGATATGGGAATTTCAAAAATTTCATGGTATTTATCGAGCCCATCTTTCAAGGTTGAAGTTGGAGGCACTGAGTGTTTCATTTAATTCGGTAACCATTAAATGGTGAAGAAGCTCATTTCAAAGAAAGATCTGGAGAACTCTCACTGCCAAGATTTCCCAAAGAGTGGCCAAAAGGCCACATGAAGCCAGGCCCATTGAGGTCTACAATGTGAAGTGCATTTGTGTTTTGACTCTCAACTATTGCTGCCAAGTGTTTCAGAATAAAATTATGTGATACCTTGGCTGAGATTCCCAGTGCTCTGTGGAAAGCCACACTGGGAATAGATCTCAGTTTCCAATGGTGACTCTCATGTGTGGCCTCCTAATATCTCAACACAATTCATGGCAATACTTCTCTGAGGTCAGTTCCAGGACTCAGTCTCTATAGGGTATCACACCAGAGTTTAAGCCCAGGTGGACCCAGTCATCGCTTCCAACTTCCACACAAATAACCACAATTAAAACCAAAACACTCCCACATGGCCCTCATCTTCTTCTATATAGACACTCCTCATAACCTCTGGCTGGATGTTTCCATGAGGGGCGCAGCCCAACACAGAGTCCAAATAACCTCGCTTGCCCGTCATTTTCCTAAAGGCAGGGTGGCCTGTACACCCTTCCTGTGAACCACAAGGGATCAAAAATGCCTTCCTTTAATACTGCTCTGCTTCTCCAATTTGAGACCTACTGACTGTCAGGTATAGATTCTTTATGTGATTCGGAGTCATGAGAAAACACAAGCATGTATGGGATAGCCTTTGCAGGGCTTAGAAGAACTCATTTGATTCAAAGGATCTCTATTCTCACTTGATGGTGGTCAGGAACCTAAGAGAGGAAGGCGAGAGACTTCATCAACAATTACTGATCTCTTTCCCATTTTGGTTTTGGATGCACACATGGGATCATTCTTTAGATGCATCAGGTGCTGAGAACCTAAGCCACAGCCTCACACAGGGCCAAGAGACTGATTCTGACACATCCATTTCCAAAGAAATTAACAAAGAGCCACAGGTGATGCCCATTTATTTCCATTTTAAAACTGTTTTCTTCAGGCTTCACAAAGCGGTGTCTTGAGGCCAAGACCTTCCTCACATTCAGGGGAAGAGAAGAATTGGTTAGCAAAAAACCCAAAGCAGAGTTTCTCCACTGAGGCTTTCCTGGTCACACTGATATCTGAGTTTTTTGAGATGCTAGCCATTCCCTTTAGCTATCCATTACATGGCCTTGTCACAGAGCTTGGAGGTGGTACATATCTTGGACACAGAACCATGAGCCTATTCTGGAGAGTGGCCAGAATCAGGAAGAAAACAGGAACTTAGGAAATTAGTAGGTGTTGCCCATCCATAAGGGAAGCCACAGTCCATTCATCAATTGGGCAGAATGAATGCTGGGTAGGTTTCTACTAAACAGGACACATCCATTGATGAATTCTCTTTTCAAATGTCTACAACCACAGACACAGTGGGATACACAGACATAGAAACACTCACTTTGTGAAACGACTTACTAGGAACAGTCCACTCCAAACCAAACAAACCGCCTTTTTTACCTATTCTCAGAAAATGAGACAAAACCACAAACTCACACCCACACCCACAAAGGCACCTCCTTCCCCCAAAGAGGTCTGTGACTATCCGGAGTGTCCTCTGACTTGTGAGCCTTATTATGTTCCCTGAAATGTTCTGTCCTGTCTCAGATCTGGTCTTTTTGGCCAAATCTGTGAAGTGGTCAGGAGCCAGCTGTGAGCAACTTCCTGCTTTCTCAGGAAAGGCCCCTCTTCTGAGCTCTCCTGAAATTTGGCCATTCTCACATCAGTATGTACCAAGAAAGACTGACTCTGTTCTTGGTAAATCCAAATAAGTGAGCCCACTGGGAATGGTACTGGGACTGCCTCTGGTAGCCTGGCTTCCTGGATCCCAAGTTCAGAGAGTTCTATCACCAAAGAAGTGAGGAAGGTCACCTCCTTTGTTAACTGAATGAGGTCACTGCTTTGGAAACCACTTTGTCCTAAAATTTGCTTCCAAGGTTCCCATGAGATGGAGGCTGCCCCTATTTCCTGTGATACGTTCACAACTGAGGATTGTATATCAACCATAGGCAGCCAGGAACAGCTGTCTACACTGGACTGGTTTGGTCCATCTTCTCTACATTAAGAAGAGTGAGGCTTATTCTGACACATCCCTTCATCCTGACTGGGTTGTTTGCCATGGAAGATGACTTTTGCTCTCTCAGGTCCTTCATAGCTGCCTACATCTTCTCCAGGGATCATTTCTGCATGAAACTTTGAGGTTCTCAGCAGGTGGAAGATCCCCTACACTCCTGTATTGGAAGACTAATTCTGTCCCTCCTCTTCTGTAAAGTTAGATTGAGGAAACATTGTATGGTTAAGGTTAATAACAGCTTCCATTTGGGTTAGGAATCATTCTCTTGGATGAATAATGGTATTGGAATTTTGCTATATTTTCAAGAATATATAGGTGAAATATAAGTATGAAAAAAGAAATCTAGGTAATTTTTGAAGCACAGAAGGGAATTGGCCCCACTATTGGGATTCTTAGCTTTGAATTATGTTCTGCACAGGTGTCTCAGATTAATTGATATACAATGGCATAGGACCTTGTCTTTTGGATGATTGAATGTCGAAGAGAAAATCCAGTCCAAAAGGGATAGTTGGTGGATTAGGAAGATATTCGGTAGATTTAGAATGAAGAGTGTGTATAGCATTTGGACCAAAAGATCTTTAGCAATAGGGTTTTGGGTAGAGAGTGAAAGTAAATGTCAGCACATGTGAAGAGTCAGTCATAATGATGAAATGGGAAAAAAAATACAGGAAATCAGATTTCAATAGAGACATTAGGAAATCAGGCAAAGTATAAAGTGAGTGATAGGATTAGACATTTTCAACAGGGTTGAGGTTGAATATGTAATTTCAGGAAGAAACAAATATGTAGTCACCAATAGGATTCACTTTTGAGAGCATTAGGCAACCTGGACATGGATTTTTTTTTAATCCATGCTCACTTTCCATTTAGGATTTGGTACAATCATAAGTGTGACCTTGCTTTTTGTTTCCACAATATTACTGTGATTAATGTATATATAGATCAGGTGACATGAGTATTTCTTCCACCATTTCTGGGAGCAATATTTTGAAGACATATAATTTAGTATTGTGGGTACAAATAGGTATACTCTGTGTTATATGAATATAAAGATAATGCATGAATAGACCATACTGTGAATAAATAATATAACTGGTTCCAAATTTAAATAATGGATTGAATTGATATCTGAATATATATTGGAAATCATATATTGATATTCATACAATCATTCCAACCAGTTATACATCTAATGGTAATATCACTGTTATGGTTTATCATGAAGTGTGTGTGAGCTTTGCTTCTAAAATGATTATGGAAATTGAAAATAATGTGCTTGGAAAGAAGTCTCATTAAAAGAGCAGTCAAGAAACCTGGGGGAATACATATGTTCTGAAGCAGGAAGTAATTGAAAGTGAAAAAAAATGCCTATAAATTTGTGAATTTGTGAATGAAATATGTATTCTATTATGTGCAAAAACTGAAGAAATATTAATGTACCAGTTTTGAATAAAAATGAACGTCAAAATACATATCATGTCCCATAGGAATCTACTTGGATTGACGTTAAACTGAGTCATTTACTATAGCAATATTAGGATTTGTATGCACCATTCACTGAAGTTAGTTTCAGTATTAGGAAACAAATACGTATTTCAGGTGGATTAATATTTCTGAGAACATTCTTATGAAAAGTTGAATATAAATCCACATTCATGAACATCAATGAATTTAGGGAGTATATAATAAGACACATACATTTCATATTTTGAAAAATCTGGAGAGTTTATACATATATATATGCACACACACACACACACACACACGTATACATTAAAAAGTAGCAATATATATGCCAATCGAAATACATCATGAATTATATATCATCCACAAATCCAAAAATCTTCATTTTTCTGAGCATCGATTTATGTATAATGTTGTTCAACTAGGGAGCTCACCCATAGTTTGAATTGTAAGTTCCAACAGCATTTAGGAGGAGTGATCCCTTCTCACAATTTGTATTTGCAAAGTCAGCAACCTCACAAGTATGTACATGTGATACCAGGTAGGATTCTATATGTGAATATAAAAATGCATGTGCTGAATAGGGTACAGAGAAATGGAGACAGGAATTCTCATATTTGTTAACTTTAGAAACACATGGAGAAGGGAGGGGCAGAGCCGCCAACCGCGCCTGTAAGGTAGGCGGACCTGCGAGCCACCCGTAGAACAGGCCTAGCGGCCCGCCATCGTGAAAGACACATCACCCTGGTTGGGGGTTGGGCAGAGCCACTGCACGCGTGCAAGGAACGCGGACATGCGACCCACAGGCAGAACAGGCCCAGACACCCGCGGAGGGGCAGAGACACCCCTTGTGACTTCAAGATAGGTGAACCTGCGACCCACCAGCTGAAGCGGCCCAGCTGCCTTCAGAGGGGCAGAGCCGGCCCCCGCGCCTGCGAAGTAGGTGGACCTGCGAACACCGACAGACCAGGTGCTAGGCCCCGCCAGGGTGCTAGACACATAACCAGGTTTGGGGAGGGGCCGAGACGCTGCCCGTGCCTGCAAAGCAGGTAGACCTCTCACCCAGAGGCAGAACAGACCCAGCGACCTACCAGCGTGGTAGACACATCGCCCCGGTTTGGGGGGGGCAGAGATGCCACTCACGCCTGCAATGTAGACAGCCCTGCAACCCACAGACAGAAGAGGCCCAGCGGAGCGCGGAGGGGCAGAGCCGACGCCTGTGCCTGCAAGGTAGCTGGACCTGTTACCCACTGGCTGAACAGGACCAGCACCCGCAGAGGGGTAGATCAACTGCCCGCTCCTGCAAGGTAGGCGGACCAGCTACCAAGAGGCAGAACAGGCCGAGCGGCGTGCTGGTGTGGTAGGCACATTGCCCCAATTGGAGGAGGGGCAGAGCCGCTGCTTACGCCTGTGAGGGAGACTTTTCAAGAATACAATAGCAATATAAACATTTAGGGGTAAAATTCAATAACACAAAAGTTTCACCAAGCCAAAAAAAACGTGAACAGTAGGGAAAGACAAGGAAAGAAAGGACCACAAGCAACGCAGGTCAACTCAACATTAGAAGAGGTAATATCTGCAGCATATGGAATGTCAGATAAAGAATCAGGATATACTTGCTTCAGATGATCTGAAGTCTCCAGGGAGACATTAGACAGCAAAATCAGACAATGAAAGATCACTTTGACAATGAATTACAAAAACAAATCCAAGAAGCAAAAGATCAACTATACAGGGAGATAGAGGTTATAAAAAACACACAAACAGAAATCATAGAAATGCAGGAAGCAATAAACCAACTTAAAAACTCAATTGAGAATACTACCAGCAGAATAGATCACTTAGAACAATGAAGACAAAGTATTTCAACTTGAAAAGAACATAGAAAGCTCAGCAAGACTGTTAAGAAACCATGAGCAGAACATCCAAGAAATATGGGATAACATGAAGAGACCAAACTAAAGAGTAATTGGGATACAGGAAGGTATACAGGTAAACCACAGGATTGAGCAATCTATTCAATGAAATAATATGAGAAAACTTTCCAGACATGAAGAATGAGACAGAATCCCAAATCCTAGAAGCCTACAGGACGCCAAATGTGCAAAATCATAAGAGATAAACACCGAGACATATTATAATGAAGATGCCAAACATACAGAATAAAGAGAGAATTTTAAAAGCTACAAGAGAAAGGAACAGATTACATTTAGGGGTAAACCAATCAGGATAACAGCTGATCTTTCAACACAGACTCTGAAAGCTAGAAGATCCTGGAATAACATATTTCAATCACTGAAAGAAATTGGGGTCCAACCAAGAATTGTGTATCCAGCGATTTTAAGCTTCAGGATGGAAGATGAAATTAAAACCTTCCATGATAAACAAAAGTTAAAAGAATTTGCAGCTAGAAAACCATCTCCTCAAAAGATCCTTGGCAAAACATTATAGGAAGACGAAATGGAAAATAACAATGAAAACCAACAGTGGGAGGTAGTACAGTAAAGGGGCGAAAAATAATCAAAGAGAAAAACAAACCATGTTTAGTAACATAAATAAACAAATATGGCTGGAAGAACAACCCATATTTCAAATATAACCCTAAATGTTAATGCCTTAAACTCACCAATTAAGAGACACAGGCTAGTAGAATGGATCACGAAAGAAGACCCAAAAATTTTCTGCCTACAGGAGACACATTTGATAGGAAAAGACATATATAGACTAAAGGTGAAAGGTTGGGAGAAATCATATCACTCATATTGACTTCGGAAACAAGCAGAAGTGTCCATACTCATATCAAATAAAATAGATTTCAAGACAAAGTTAATCAAAAGGGATAAAGAGGGACACTACATATTGCTCAAGGGAACCATACACCAACAAGACATAACAATCATAAATACATGTGCCCCAAACAATGGTTCAGCTATGTTAATCAAACAAACTCTTCTCAAGTTCAAGAGTCTGGTAGACCACCATACAATAATCATGGGAGATTTCAACACACCTCTCTCACTACTGGACAGATATTCCAAACAAAAGTTGAATTAGGAAACTATAGAACTCAATAACACAAATAATAACCTAGACTTAATTAACATATATAGAATATACCACCCAACATCAAGCAGTTACACTGTTTTCTCAGCAGCACATGGATACCTCTCAAAAATAGATCATATATTATGTCACAGAACAACTCTTAGACAATATAAAGGAGTATAGATAATACCAGGCATCTTATCTGATCGTAATGGAATGAAACTGAAAATCAACAATAAAAGAAGGAAGGAAAATTCATGCATCACTTGGAGAATGAACAATACGTACTGAATGATCAATGGGTTATTGAAGACATCAAGGAGAAAAATAAAAAAAATTCTTAGACATAAATGAAAAAGACAGACAGAACATATCAGAATCTATGGGACACATTGAAAGCAGTTCTAAGTGGAAAATTCATTGCTTGGAGTTCTTTCCTTAAAAAAAGAAAAAAAAAACAACAACAAATAAATGATCTCATAGTTCATTTCAAAATCCTAGAAAAAGAAGAGCAAAACAACAGAAAAAGAAGTAGAAGGCAAGAAATAATTAAAATCAGAGCTGAAATTAATGAAATCGAAACAAAAGAAACAATTGAAAAAATTGAAAATGCTAAAAGTTGAAAAATTAATAAAATCGACAGACTCTTAGCCATGTTAATGAAGAGAAGAAGAGAGGGAACTCAAATTACTATCATAAGGGATGAAAAAGGCAATATCACAACAGACACTTCTGAAATACAGAAGATAATCAGAAATTATATTAGAAGATAGTGAAGGCATCAATAAATTTCTTAAGTCATATGATCTGCCCAGATTGAGTCAGGAGGATATAGACAACATAAGCAGACCAATATCAATTGAGAAAATAGAAGAAACCATCCAAAGACTACCAACTAAGAAAAGCCCAGGACCGAATGGGTATACAGCAGAGGAGGCCAATATCACCCTGATTCCTAAACCAGACAAAGACCCTTCAAAGAAACAAATATACAGACCAATCTCTCTAATGAACCTAGATGCAAAAATCCTCAATAAAATTCTGGCGAATCAGATACAAAAACATATTTAAAAAATTGTGCAACATGATCAAGTAGGATTCATTCCTGGGATACAAGGCTGGTTCAATATACGGAAATCAATAAATGTTATTCACCACATCAATAGACTTAAAAATAAGAACCATATGATCACCCCAATAGATGCAGAAAAAGCATTCAATAAAGTACAGCATCCCTTTATGTTTAAAACTCTAGAAAAACTGGGATAACAGGAACATACCTCAATATTGTAAAAGCAATCTATGCTAAGCCTCAGGCTAGTATCATTCTGAATTCAGAAAAAATTGAAGGCATTCCCTCTAAAATCTGGAACAAGACAGGGATGCCCTCTCTCACGATTTCTGTTCAACATAGTTCTCGAACACTGGCCAGAGCAATTAGACAAATGAAAGAAATTAAAGGCATAAAAATAGGAAAAGAAGAACTTAAATTATCACTATTTGCAGATGACATGATTCTATACCTAGTAGACCCAAAAGGGTCTACAAGAAACTATTAGAGATAATAAATGAATTCAGCAAAGTGGCATGATATAAAATCAACAATCATAAATCAAAAGCATTCCTGAATATCAGCAACAAATCCTCTGAAACGGAAATGAGGACAACCACTCCATTGAGAGTATCCACAAAAAAAACAAAATAAAATATTTGGTTATCAACGTAACAAAAGATGTGAAAGACTTACACAATGAAAACTACAGAACCCTAAAGAGAGAAATAGAAGAAGATCTTACAAGATGGAAAAATATACCCTGTTCATGGATAGGCAGAATTAACATCATCAAAATGGCGATATTACCAAAAGTTCTCTATAGGTTTAATGCAATGCCAATCAAAATCCCAACGGCATTTCCTGTAGAAATAGATAAAACAATTATGAAATTCATATGGAATAATACAAGACCCAGTATAGCAAAGACAACTCTAAGCAGGAAGTGTGAATCAGGCGGTATAGCGATACATGTCCTCAAACTATACTACGGAGCAATAGTAACAAAAAGAGCATGGTACTGGTACCAAAACTGGCGGGTGGACCAATGGTACAGAATAGAGGACACAGAAATCAATCCACAAAATTACAGCAATCTTATATTTGATAAAGGAGCTAAAAGCATAAACTGAAGGAAGGATAGCATCTTCAACAAATGGTGCTGGAAAAACTGGAATTACATATGTAAGAAAATGAAACTGAATCCCTTTCTCTCGCCATGCACAAAAGTTAACTCAAAATGGATCAAGGAGCTTGATATCAAATCAGCGACATGGCATCTGATAGAAGAAAACTTTGGCTATGATCTACATACTGTGGGGTCGGGCTCCAAATTCCTCAATAGGACACCCATAGCATAAGAGTTAATAATTAGAATCTACAAACAGGACTTACTCAAACTAAATAGATTTTTCTCAGAAAAAGAAACAATAAGAGAGGTAAAAAAGGAGCCTACATCCTGGGAACAAATCTTTACTCCTCACACTTCAGATAGAGCCCTAATATCCAGAGTTATACAAAGAACTCAAAAAATTAAACAATAAGCAAATGAATTACCCAATCAACAAATGGGCCAAGGACCTGAACAGACACTTCTCAGAGGAGGACATACAATCAATCAATAAGTACATCAAAAAATTCTCACCATCTCGAGCATTCAGAGAAATGCAAAACTAACCCACCCTAAGATACCATCTCACTGCAGTAAGCTTGGCAGCCATTATGAAGTCAAACGACAACAAGTGCTGGCGAGGATGTGGGAAAAAGGGTACACCTGTACATTGCTGGTGGGACTGCAAATTGGTGCAGCAAATTTGGAAAGCAGTATGGAGATTTCTTGGAAACTTGGGAATGGAACCGCCATTTGACCCAGCAATTCCCCTTCTCGGTCTAATCCCTATAGACCCAAAAAGTGCATGCTACAGGGACACTGATAAATCTATGTTCATAGCAGCACAATTCACAATAGGAAGACTGTGGAACCAACCTAGATGCCCTTCAATAGATGAATGGATTAAAAAAAATGTGGCATTTATACACAATGGAGTATTACTCTGCATTAAAAAATGACAAAATCATACAATTTGCAGAGAAATCGATGGCATTAGAACGTATTATGCTACGTGAAGATAGCCAATCACTAAAAAACAAATGCCAAATGTTTTCTTTGATATAAAGAGAGTAACTAAGAACAGAGTTGGGAGGAAGAGCATGAGAAGATGATTAATATTAAACAGGGGTGAGAGGTGGGAGGGAAAAGGAAAGAGAAGGAAAATTACATAGAAATGGAAGGAAACCCTCATGGTTATACAAAATTAAATACAAGATGAAGTGAGGTGAAAGGGGACAAAAACAAGTGGAAGAAATGAATTACAATAGATGGGATAGAGAGAGAGGATTGGAGGGGAGGGGATGGGAGATAGTAGAGGACAGGAAAGGCAGCAGAATACAACAGACACTAGTATAGCAATATGTAAAATAGTGGATGTGTAACTGATGAGATACTGCAATCTGTATACGAAGAAAAATGGAAGTTCATAACCTACTTGAATCAAAGTGTGAAATATGACATGTCAAGAACTATGTAATGTTTTGTAGAACCAACAATAAATATTAAAGGAAAAAAAACACATGGAGAACTATTTCAATGAAAAATTGACTAGGTTTATAACACCTACACTTTATCATGCAAAAGGCAAGTCCAACTATACACCATGCCTCTTCAGAAGTGCTTCTATTTCTATTCTGTTTGGGTTATTTTTCTTCATCATATTAGGATTAGTAGTCAGAGTTTGGTAGGGTATGCGTTAGTGTCAGGGATTCAGTCTTTGGAATGGAAAATTGGAAAATGAATCCAATGTGTATGCAAATATGTGCTACACAAAAATCTTCCCACTCTCATCCAGAACAATGCCTTGACGTTACCTTCACGCCAAATAAGAAACAATTAGAGGAGAAGAGTTAGAAAATCTGTAAATACATATCTGGAATGGAAAATATTCAGGAGTTCACAAACTTGGAGGTGGTAGAGGAGTATCCCAAAGTAAGGGACAGGGTAAACACTCCACAAACATGGAGGTCTGCTGGCCTAAAGACTTCTAGAGAAACTGCCTCTGAGGATGGGCACTTGAAATATATGTTGTCAGTAGCTTTAGCTTCCTTTGTAGTGAGATCATCAAAGCTGGGTCTGCATCTATGTGACCTGGAGGACATTCTTTCTTGCTTTCCAATACACATGAGGCAGCAGTGCTGAATTCTCTCTTCGTATGTAAACTGTGGCCACTGGGGTCTAAGTGTCTCCCTGTGTGGACTGTGAAGCCTTTTGTTCATCCTCCATTTTCGTAGAGTTTCCTGCTGCAGCACTGAGAGTTTGGTATTTGCCTCACAAAATACAAGGAGTTCAACTGGAACACAGTCCTGGAGGGAGTTCTGTCATTTGTGGTTTTTCAGGGTCTACAAGAGAATGCACCAACCAGGCTTCATTCCCACATAACTTGCCCCCTTCTCCATAGCAACCTGATTCTGCACATTGCCCTGAAAACTATCCATTTAACAAGACACCTTTACATATAAGTGTCTGGTCACTGCACCGTGTCAGTGACAAACCATTTGGAATTCAATGGCAAAACCACATGGCGCAACCACAGAAGATTTATCACACACCTGCACACCACAGCTCAGGGCTCACTACTCAGGAGGGTCCAACTTAATGGCATCTCTGTTCTACACCATTTTCATAAATCCCAGTCAATCAAGGCACTGTCTGGTACACTCATGATCAGCAAGAGGTGCTGACAATTTAAGCCACAGCCTCACACAGGGCCCAGAGTCTGATTCAGACATAACCATTTCCAAAACAATTCATCAAAGAGGCACAGGTGATGCCCATTCATTTCCATTTGAAAATTGTTTTCTTCTGGCTTTATAAAGGGGTGGCCTGAGGCAAAGTGGTTCCTGACATTCAGGGCAACAGAACAATAGTTAAGCAAAAGGCCCTAAGCCAGGTTTCACCATAGAGACTTTCCTGGTCACACCAATATCTGAGTTTTCTGGTGTGCTCGCCATTCCTTTCAGCTAACTAGTACATGGCCATGTCACAGAGCTTGGAGGTGGTACATATCTTGGACAAAAAACCATGAGCCTTTCTGGAGAGTTGCCAGAATTCAGGAAGAATTCAAGAACTTAGGATGATACTAGGTGTTGCCCATGGATAAGTCAAGCCTCAGTCCATTCATTAATTGGGCAGGATGAATGCTGTGAAGCTTTCTACTAGACAGGACACACCCATTGAGCCATTTTCTTTTCTAATATCTACAACTAAGGACACAGTGGGATACACAGACATAGAAACAGTCTCCTTGTCAGATGACTTACTAGAAACAGTCCACTCCAAACCAAACAAACCTCCTTTTTTACCTATTCTCAGAATATGAGACAAATCCACAAACTGACATCCACACACACAAAGTCACCTCCTTCCCCAAGCATGTCTGTGACTATCCGGAGTGTCCTCTGACTAGTAGGCCATAGAATGTTCCCCAGAAATGGCCGGTCCTGTCTCATATCTGGTCTCCTTGGCCAATTCTGTGAAGTTTTCAGGAGGCAGTGGTGAGCCATTTCCTGCCCTCTCAGGAAAGGACCCTCTTCAAAGCTTTCTTGGCATTTGGCCACCCTCACATCAGTAGGTACCAAGAAAGACTGACTCTTTACTTGGTAAATCCAAACAAGTGAGCCCACTTGGACTGGGACTGGTACTGGCTCTTGGTGCCTGGCTTCCTGGATCACAAAATTCAGAGAGTTCCATCATGAAAAAAGTGAGGTGAGGTCACTTTCTTCAGAAAATGAATGAGGCCACTGTCTTGGCCACCACTTTGTCCTAACAGTTGCTTTCTAGTGTCTCAGGAAAAGGAGGCTGCCTCTATTTCCTGTGACACTTTCACAAGTTAGAATGGTATAGAAACATAGGCACCTGGGAACAGCTCTCCACACATGCCTGGTTTCATACATCTTCCCTACATTAAGAAGAGATAGGATGATTCAGACACATCCTTTCATCCTGATCGGGTTGTTTGCAAAGGAAGATGACTTTTGCTGTCTCAGGTCCTTCATAGTTGCCTACGTCTTCTCCAGGGATCATTTCTGCATGGATTTTGAGGTACTCAGCAGGTGGAAGATCTCCTAACTTCCTGTATTGTAATACTAACTTTGTCCCTGCTCTTCTGTAAAGTGAGATTGAGTGAACAATCTCAGTTTACAGAATGGTTAGGGTTAATAGCATGTTCGATTTGGGTTATGAATCATTTTGCTGGATGAATAATGATATTGGGAACCTGTGATATTTACAAGAACATGGAGGTGAAATATAAGTATGAAAACAGAAATCTAGGTAATATTTGAAGCCCAGAAGGACGTTGGGCCCTTGATTGGGATACTTAGCTTAAATTATGTTCTGTGTGACCTTTGCATTTTGTGTCCAGAATATTAGTGTGATAATATGTATATGTAGCTAAGGTGACATGAGTATTTCTTTCACCATTTCTGTGAGCAATATTTTGAAAACTTATAAATTAGTACTGGGGATACTATTAGGTTTACCCTGTTTTGATGAATATAGAGATGATGCATTAATAGACCATACTGTGAATAAATTATATAACTGGTTCCATATTTAAATAATGGATTGTATTGATATCTGAAAATATATAGAAAATCTTATATTGATATACATACATTCATTCCAACCAGTTATATATCTAATTGTAATGTTAGGGTTATCATTTATCATGAATAGTGTGTGAGTTTTGCCTCAAAAATGATTATGGAATCGAAAATAATATGTTTAGAAAGAAGTCTAGTAAAAAGACCAGTCAAGAAACATGGAGGAACATATGTCTTCCGAAGGAGGAAGTGATTGAAAGTGAACCAAATGTTTATAAATTTGTAAACTTGTGAATGAAAGGAAATATCTTATGATGTCCATGAACTGAAGAAATAATAACGTACCAGGTTTGAATAAAAATGAACTTTAACAAACACAATAGAGACATTAGGAATTCTGGCAAAGTATAGTTCGCAGTGAAAGGTTAATAAAATAAGTACTTGTCACTTTCTGTTTTTCTGTATGCTTAACAAAACACTTTTGAAATATTGAGAACTGTTTGCTAATCTTATTCCCAGAATGTGCTGTCCCCAATTGCCAAACTGCAGAATGTACTCCCTCAACCGGTTGCACGCAAACCGCTCACTCGCCCGGACCCATCAATAAACTTACCCCCCTGCCCTGTCCAAGGGAAATATATAAGCTCTGCTTAAGCTGTTCTCTGGGCTCTCTGCTCTATTCAAGTGAGCTCTGAGCCCCAGCATGCTGGACCCCCAATAAACCCTTTGCTTTTGCATGAGACAGTCTCTTGGTGGTCTCTTCCCCCGATTGTCACCGGACCTTTACATATGGAGGTTCCACTGAGATCCGGCAGCGGTGGACAAGAGACCCCAACAAACTCCTCTCAGGGTAAGTAAGGTGCCTCTTTCTGGTCAGGTTTCAGATCAGGGCTTGGCAAAATGGATGTCAATGAAGAGCGTGAGCTCTCTCCAACGATGGCTGACAGTCATGTCACAGAGCCACAGGCCAAGTCCCTGGGTGACGTCATAGAGGACTCAGAAAATTGAGGAACAATAGTCTCCATGACTCAGTGATATTTTGTTTCAGATTCGTTATTGCCAACCGATCGGGTTCTGCCAACTACTAAGTCCTGGTCTCAGTGTTGGACTTCCATATCCTGTCTTTATTGTCTTGTCTTGTCTTTATTGTCTTGTCTTGTCTTGTCGGCTGGCCGGTCCAATAATAATCCTCATATTATTGCTAACTATTAAACCCTGCTTGCTCAACCATGTAATTTATTTTCTCCAAGCTCAAATTGGACAAGTTAAACTAATGGTAATACCCCACTAGCAGACATAGAATGTGACACCCCCCAATGATCATTTTTATGATTAAAAGTAGCCAGAAAAAGAAGTGTCGAATGAAAGGTTAATAAAATATGTAGTTGTCACTTCCTGTTTTTCTGTACGCTTAACAAAACACTGTTGAAATCTTGAGAAATGTTTGCCAATCTTGTTCCCAGAATGTGCTGTCCCCAACTGTCAAACTGCAGAATGTACTCCTTCACCAGGTTGCATGCAAATTGACCACTCGCCCTGACACATCAATAAACTTTCCTCCCTGCACTCGCAAGGGAAAGTATTTAACCTCTGCTTAAGCTGTTCTCAGGGCTCTCTACTCTTTTCAAGTGAACTCTGAGCCCCAGCATGCTGGACCCCCAATAAACCCTTTGCTGTTACATGAGATAGATTCTTGGTGGTCTCCTCTTCCGACACTCGACCGACCTTTACTTGGATGATTGAATGTAGAAGAGAACATCCAGTCAAAAGGGATAGTCAGTAGGATTAGGAATATAGTCCGTAGGTTTAGGAAGAAGAGTGAGTATAGGATTTGGACCAAAAGTTCTTTAGTAATAGGGTTTCGGTTAGAGAATGAATGTAAATGTCAGCACATGTGAAGAATGAGTCACAATGATGAACTGGGGAAAATATGTAGGAAAGCAGATATCAATAGAGACATTAGGAAATCAGGCAAAGTATAAAGTGAGTGATAGGATTAGACATTATCAACAGGGTTGAGTTTCAATATATAATCTTAGGAAGAAACAAATATGTAGTCACCAATAGGATTGACATTTGAGAGTATTAGGCAACCTGGACATGAATGTTTTTAATAATACAGGTTCACTTTCTATTTAGCCTTTGGTAGAATCATAAGTGTGACTTTTGCATTTTGTGTTCCGAATATTACTGTGATAAAATGTATATGTAGATCAGGTGACATGAGTATTTCTTCCACAATTTCTGGGAGCAATATTTTGAAGACGTATAAATTGAGCATTCTAGGATATGCCAACAAACAATTCTTACACAAACTTTTACCAATGTGGTTCCAAAGGTAGAGGCGCATACGGAAGGAATGCAAAGTGAACTAATTCTAACCAAAAAAAAAAGAAAAAAAAATTGATGCTTTATCTTCCACTTCTTGTGCCACTCCTGTTTCAAATTACTTAGTCTTGACTGCATGTCTCCTGCAGAAATAATCAAAATCTCTGGAATACGTCTTTTGTTTGTTTTGCTTTTGCGGTGCTGCAGATAGAACCCAGGGCCTCCACATGCTTCGGAAAGCACTTGACTGCTAAACTACATCCATGCTCCCCACCCCCACTACTTTTTTGTTGTTTTGAGAAAGGGTCTTAGTAGCTGGGATTTCAGGCATGCACTATTGCACCAGACTCCTGAATATATCTTGCCACTACATTTAGATGCAGAATTGGCTCAACAATAAGAAATTAAGAGGGTGTGAATAAAATAGTAATAGTGAAGAACCACTAAGAATACAGAGAAAGCACACTAAACAATACCTTTTGTTCAAATGCAATCTCTTTTAAAAGATTTTTTAAATGGATGACAATAAACTTCTGAAAAACAGACACAAATATCTTTCCTATCCTTTGCCTGAATTTCAATACTTTAAATTTTATTTTAATTACAGCTTTACTGAGATACAAATTTATATACCATGCAATCTATTGTATCACATGTGTATCTATTTTATATCCAGTATGGTTATTTCAATAAAATGACACACTAACTTTTCTGAATGAGTAGAATTACTAGTTACTACTAGGGTTCAATTCCTAGCTTTGCAAAAGCAAACAAACAAACAAACAAAGTTGGCTAACGGATCATATATTCTAATATTCCTAGCATTTTTTCAGTACAAAAAACCCACATTATCCCACAAAGGGATATGAAATAGAATTATATTTTTTCATCTGGGTATGCTAAAGACAAGTCTATTTAGAAAATCCTGTTGTTTCAAATGTTGTTGAAAATAATATAAAAATACTTTAAGAAAGAATGCAAAATAAAAAAAAATAAATTAGTATTGGGGGTACAAAGAGGTGTACCCTGTGTCTATGAATATAGAAGTAATTCATGAATTGACAATACTGTGAATAAATAATATAACTGATTCCACTTCAAATAATGGATTGCTAGAATTGATATCTGAAAATATATAAGAAATCTTATATTGATATAGAATCATTCATTCCAATGAGTTATACATCTAATGGTAATATTAGGGTTATATTCTATCATGAAAGGTGTGTGAGATCTGCTTCAAAAGTGAGAATGGAAAAGGAAAATAATGTGTTTGGAAAGAAGTCTCATGAAAAGACCAGTCAAGAAACATAGAGGAATGCATGTGTTCTGAAGTAGAAAGTGATTGAAAGTGACACAAATGCAAATAATTTTGCTAACTTGTGGATGAAATACATATCCTATGATGTGAATAAACTGAAGAAATAGTAAAGTACCAGTGTTGAATAAAAATGAACGTCAAAATGTACATCATGTCCCATAGTAATCTACTTGGATTGATGTTAAACTGGGTCAGTTACTGTAGAAATATTAGGATTTGTATGCACCATTCACTGATGTTACTTGTCAGTACTAGAAAACAAATATGTATTTCAGGTGGATGAATAATTCTGAGAATAATCTTGTGAAAAGTTTATTATAAATCCACATACATGAATATGAATGAATTTAGGGTGTGTAAAAGAAGACAGAAGTATTTCATATTTTTAAAAATTTGGAGAGTATATATATATATATATATATATATATATATATATATATATACACACACACACAAACAAACACATATACACACAGAGACATTGAAATGTAGCAATATATATGCCAATTGAAATTGATGTAGAAATACATATCGTCCAAAGATCCAAAAATATTTAATTTACTGAACATGGATTTGTGTATAATGTTGTTCAACTAGGAAGCTCCCCCTTAGGTTAAATTTTCAGTTCCAACAGCGTTTAGGAGGAGTGATCTCTTCTCATAATTTGTATCTGCCAAGTCAGCCACCTCACAAGAATGTACATTTGATACCAGGTAGGATTCTATATGTGCATATAAAAATGCATGTGCTGAATAGGCTACAGACAAACGGAGACAGGAATTCAAATACTTGTTAAATTTAAAAACACATGGACAACTATGTCAACAAAATATTGATTAGATTTATAACTCCTACACTATATAATGCAAAAGGCAAGTTCAACTATACACCATGCCTCCTCTGAACTTTTTGGATTTCTATTCTGTTTGGGTTATTGTTCTCCATCATATTAGGATTAGTAGTCAGATTCTAGTAGGTTATGGGTTAGTGTCAGGAATTCAGTATTTCGAATGGAAAATTGAAAAATGAATCCAATGTGTATGCAAATATGTGCTACAAAAAAATCTTCCAACTCTCATCCACAACAATGCCTTGAAATTACCTTCACCCCAAATAAGACACAATTAGAAGAGAAGAGGTAGAAAATCTGTGAATATATATCTGTAGTGGAATATGCTCAAAAGTTCACAATTTTGGAGGTTGTAGAGCAGTTTCCAAAAGTAAGGGACAGGGTAAACACTCCACAAACATGGAGCTCTGTTGGCCAAAAGATTTCTTGAGAAACTGCCTCTGAGGGTGGGCACTTGAAATATATGTGTTTGTCAGAAGCTTTAGCTTCCTTTCTAGTGAGACCATCAAAGCTGGGTCTGTATCTATGTGACAAGAAGATCTTGGTTTCTTATTTTCCAATGATCCTGAGGCAGCAGTGCTGATTTCTCTCTTTGTATGTAAACTGTGGCCACTGGGGGCTAAGTGTCACCCCATGTGGACTCTGAAGCCATTTGTTCATCCTCCAACTTTTGTGGTGTTTCTTGCTGCTGAACTGGGACATTGGTATTTGCTTCACGAAATACAATGAGTTCAACTGGAACACAGTGCTGGAGGAAGTTCTGTCACGTGTTGTGGGTCACGTTCTGCAGGAGAATGTACCAACCAGGCTTCAATACCAGATAGCTTGTCCCCTTAACCTCAGCAACCTGATTCTTAACATTACCCTGAAACCTCTCCATATACAAGATGCCTTTACATAGAAGGGTCTGCTGGCTGCACCATGTCAGTCACAAGCCATTTGGAAGTCAATAGCAGATCCACATGGTCCCACCACAGATATTTTATCACACACTACTGCTCTAGGTCCACTACTCAGCAGGCTCCAACTTATTGGCATTGCTGTTCTAGATAATTTTTATGAAACTCAGTCAATAAAGGCCCTGGCTAGTATACTCATGATCAGCAACAGACCATTTAAGAGTTCTCCAGTGCCACCTGTTAATGGCCTCCACAGGGCTTTGAAGAACTCATTTGACCCAAAGAATGCCTAATCTCACTTGATGGAGGTCAGGAACCTTACAGAGGAAGGCAAGAGACTTCATCCACAATTACTGATCTTTTTGGCATTTTGGTTTTGAATGCACACATGGGATCTTTCTTTAGATCCATCAGGTGCTGAGAATCTAAGCTATAGCCTCACATAGGACCAAGAGGCTGATTCAGACGCATCCCTTTCCAAACCAATTAAGCACAGAGCCACAGTTGATGTCCATTTATTTCCATTTGAAAGCTGATTTCTTCAGGATTCACAAAGGGATGGCCTGAGGCAAAGACTTTCCTGACATTCAGGGCAACAGAACAATAGCAAAAGGCCCAAAGCAGGGTTTATCCACTGAGACTTTCCTGGACACACTGATATTAGAGTTTTCTGAGATGCTCGCCATTCCCTTCATCTATCTTGTACATGGCCATGTCACTCAGATTGGACGTGGTACATATCTTGGACACAAAACAATGAGCCTATTCTTGAGAGTGACCAGAATTGAGGAAGAAATCAGGAACTTAGGAAGATTGCAGGTGTTGCCCATCCATAAGGCAAGGGGCAGTCCACTCCTAAATTGGGCAGGATGAATGCTGGGAAGATTTCTACTAGACAGGACACATTGATGCATTCTTTTTTCTAAGGTCTACAACCACGAACAGAGTGGGTTACAAAGACATGCAAAAAATCGCCTTGTCAAACGACTTACTAGAAGCAGTCCACTCCAAACCAAACAAACCGCCTTTCCTACCTATTCTCATAATAAGAGACTAAACCACAAAATCACACACACACGCGCAAACGCACCTCCTTCATTCAAGTAGGTCTGTGACTATCTGGAGTGTCCTCTGACTGGTGGGCCATACTATGTTCCCCCAAAAGGCCTGTCCTGTCTCAGATCTGGTCGCGGTGAACCACTACCTGCTTTCTCAGGAAAGGCCCCTCTTCAGAGCTCTCCTGGCATTTGAAATCCTCATATCAGTAGGTACCAAGGAATACTTAGTCTATCCTTGGTTTTTCCAAACAATGGAGCCCACTGGCACTGGAACTGTGACAAGGTCTTGGTATTCTCTGTCTTCCTGGAGCCCAAGGTCAGGGAGTTTCTTCACCAAGGAAGTGAGGTAGGTCGCTTCATTCAGGAACTGAGTGACTTTACTGCCTTTGCAACCACTTTGTCCTAACAGGTGATTGCAAGGTTCCCATGAGGTGGAGGCTGCCCCTACTTCCCGAGACAGTTTCAACAGTTAGAATGGTATATCAACCATAGGAATCCGGGAACAGCTCTCCACACAGGCCTGGTTTGGTCCCTCTTCTCTACATTAAGAAAAGAGAGGCTGATTCAGACACAATGCTTCATCCTGAGTGCGTTGTTTGCCATGGAAGATGACTTTTGCTCTCTCAGGTCTTTCATAGCTGCCTATGTCTTCTCCAGGGATCGTTTCTGCTTAAAACTTTGAGGATCTCAGCATCTGGAAGATCCCCTACATTCCTGTATTGTAAGACCAACTCTGTCGCTGCTCTTCTGTAAAGTTAGATTGAGGGAACAGTGTTTGGTTAGGCTTAATAACAGGTTCGATTTGGATTAAGAATCATTCTGAGCGATGAATAATGGTATTGGGAATGTGCGATATTTACAAGAATATTTAGGTGAAATATAAGTATGAAAACAGAAATCTAGGTAAAATTTGAAGCCCAGAAGGGCATTGGGCCTTTAATTGGGATACTTAGCTTTGACTTACGTTCTGCACAGATGTCTTAAATAAATCCATATACAATGTCATAGGACCTTGTACCTTGGATGATTGAATGTCACGAGAATATCCAGTCGAAAAGCTGTAGTCGGTAGGATTAGGAAAAGTGTCGGTAGGTTTAGAAAGAATAGTGATTATAGGTTTTGGAGGAAATGTTTTTAGCAATTGGGTTTCGGTTAGAAAGTGAATTTAAATGTCAGCACATGTGAAGAGTCAGTCAAAATGATAAACTGGGAAAATATTTAGGAAAGCAGAAATCAATAGAGACATTAGGATATCAGGCAAAGTATAAAGTGAGTGATAGGATTACACATTTTCAACAGGCTTGAGGTTGAATATATAATCTTAGGAGGAAACAAATATATAGTCACCAATAGGATTGACATTTGAGAGCGGTAGCAACCTGGACAGGAATATTTTTAGTAATCCATGCTCACTTTTCATTTAGGTTTTGGTACAATCATAACTGTGACCTTTGCATTTTGTTTCCAGAATATTACTGTGATAACATGTACATGTAGATCAGGTGACATGAGTATTTCTTCCACCATTTCTGGGAGCAATATTGTGAAGACGTATAAGTTAGTACTGGGGGTACAAATAGGTGTACCCTGTGTCTATGAATATAGAGATAATGCATGAATAGACCATACTGTGAATAAATAGTATTACTGGTTCCAACTTTGAATAATGGATTGAATTGATAAATGAAAACATAGAGGAAATCTTATATTGATATATATACATTCATTACAACCAAATATACATCTAATGGTAATATTAGGGTTATGGTTCATCATGAAGAGTGTGTGAGTTTTGCTTCAAAAATGATTCAGGAAATCGAAAAAGAAACCTCATGAAAAGATCAGTCAAGAAACATGGAGTTATACATGTGTTCTGAAGCAGGAAGTGATTGAAAATGAAACAAATGCCTATTAATTTTCGAATTTCTAGATGAAATATATATTTTATGATGTGCATAAACGGAAGAAATTGCAATGTACCAGTGTTGAATAAAAATGAATTTCAAAATACACATCATGTCCCATAGAAATCTATTTGCATTGATGTTAAACTGGGTAAGTTACTGCAGAAATACAAGGATTTGTATGCACCATTCACTGAAGATAGTTCTCAGTACGAGGAAACAAATATGTTTTTCAGGTGTGTGAATATTCCTGGGAATAATCTAGTGAAAAGTTGATTAAAAATCCACATACATGAATATGAATTATTTTAGGGAGTGTATAATAAGACACATATTTCATATTTTGAAAAATCTGGAGAGTATGTATACACACACACACACAAACAGACTTTAAAAAGTAGGAATATATATGCCAATTGAAATTCACCATGAAATATATATCATCCACAGATCAGAAATATTTATTTTACTGAACATGGGTTTTTGTGTAAAGTTGTTCAACCAGGAAGCTCACCCATTGGTTGAATTTTCAGTTCCAGCATCATTTAGGAAGAGTGAACTATTCTAACAATTTGTATCTGCCAAGTGAGCCATCTCACAAGAATGTACGTGTGATTCCAGGTAGGATTCTATATGTGCATATAAAATTACATGTGCTGAATAGGCTGCAGAGAAAGGGAGTCAGGTATTCACATATTTGTTAACTTTAGAAATACATGGAGAAATATTTCAACAGAAAATTGACTAGATTTATAACTCCTACCCTATATAATGCAAAAGGCAAGTCCCACTATACAACATGCATCCTCTGAACTGCTTATATTTCTATTCTGTTTGGGTTTTTATTCTCCATCATATTAGGATTAGTAGTCAGAGTCTAGTAATGTAGTGGTTAGTGTCATGGATTCAGTATTTCTAATGGAAATTTGGAAAATGAAACCAATGTGTATGTAAATATATGCTACACAAAAATCTTCCCACTCTCATCCAGAAAAATGCCTTGACATTACCTTCGCACCAAGAAAGACACAATTAGAGGAGAAGAATTAGAAAATGTGTGAATACATATATTCAATGAAAAATCCTCAGAAATTCACAACCTTGGAGGTGGTAGAGGAGTTTCCAAAAGTAAGGGACAGGATAAACACTCCACAAACATGGAGCTCTACTGGCCTAAAGACTTCTTGAGAAATGCCTCTGAGTTTGGGCACTTGAAATATATGTTGTTTTCAGGAGCTTTAGCTTCTTTCTAGTGAGACCATCAAAGCTGGGTCTGCATCTATGTGACCTGGAGGACATGGCATCTTATTTTTCAATGAACATGAGGCAGCAGTGCTGGTTTCTCTCTTTGCAGGTAAACTGTGGCCACTGGGGGCTAAGTGTCTCCCCGTTTGGACTGTGAAGCAATTTGGTCATGATCCACTTTTCGTTGTGTTTCTTGCTGCTGCACTGGGAGTTTGGTGTTTGCTTCATGAAATACAACGAGTTTATCTGGGACACAGTGCTGGAGGGAGTTCTGTCACGTGTGGTGGGTCAGTGTCTGCAGGAGAATGCACCAACCAGGCTTCTATCCAGATAGCTTTCCCCCTTGACCATAGCAACCTGATTCTGAACATTGCCCTGAAACCTCTGCATATAACAAGATGCCTTTACATAGAAGGGTCTGCTGCCTGCACCATGTCAGTCACAAGGCATTTGGAATCCAATGCTAGATCCTCATGGCCGTACCACTGATGTTTTATCACACACCTGCCCACCACTGCTCTAGGTCCACTTCTCAGCAGACTCCAACTTACTGGCATCTGTGTTCTACACCATGTTAAAGAAACCCAGTCAATCTAGGCACTCTCTGGTATACTCATGATCAGCAACAGGACATCCAAAGGTTCTCCAGTGCCACCTGGTCATGGTAATTTTAAAAATTTCATGATATTTATGTAACCATTTTCAAGGATGAAGTTGGAGGCATTGTGGGTTTCAATTATTCAGAAACCATTAAATGGTGAGGAATCTCATTTTAATGAAAGCTCTGGAGAACTCTCACAGCAAGGCTTCCCAAATAGTGGCCAAAACGTCACTTGAAGCCAGGCCCATTGAGGTCTAAAATGTGAGGTCCATGTGTGTTTTGACTCTCAATTGTGGCTGCCATGTCTTTCAGAATAAAATTATGTGATTCTCTGGCTGAGAGTCCCAGTGAACTGTGGAAAGTCCCCCTGGGACTAGATCACAGCTTCCAATGGCGACTCTCATGCGTTGCCTCCGAAAATCTTAACACAATTCATGGCAATTCTTCTCTGAGGTCAGTTCAAGAACTGAGTCTCTAAGGGGAATCACACCAGAATTCAACCCAGGTTGAACCAGTAATCTCTCACAATTAAAACCTAAACACTCCCACATGACCCTCATCTTCTTCCATATAGACACTCATCATAACCTCTGGCTGGAGGTTTCCATGAGGGCACAGCCCAAGACAGTGTCCAAAATAAGCTTCCTTGTCCCTCATTTGCCTAAAGTCACGTTTGCCTGGACACACTTCCTATGAACCAGGAGTGATCAAATAGGCCTGACATTTATACTGCTCCACTTCTCCAATTTGAGGCCTACTGACTGAGGGGTTTAAATTCTTTTTGGGAATTGGACGCATGAGAAACCACAAGAACTATGGGCAAGCCACTGCAGAGCTTTGAAGAACCCATTTGACACAAAGGATCCCTATTCTTCCTTGATGGAAGTAAGTGCCCTACCAGAGGAAGGCAAGAGACTTCATCCACAATGACTCTACTTTTAGCCATTTTGGTTTTGGATGCACATATGGAATCTTTCTTTAGATACATAAGGTGCATAGAATCTAAGCCACAGCCTCACACAGGGCCAAGAGGCTGATTCAGACACATCCCTTTCCAAAGCAATTAAGCAAAGAGCCACAGGAGATGCACATTTATTTCCAATTGAAAAGTCTTTTGTTAAGGCTTCCAAAAGTTTTGGCCTGAGGAAAACACCTTCCTGACATTCAGGGCAACAGAAAAATATGTATGCATAAGGCCCAAAGCAGGGTTTCTCCACTGAGATATTCCTGGTCACACTGCTATCTGAGTTTTCTGAGATGCTCGGCCATTCCATTCAGCTATCCAGTACATGGCCATTTCACAGACCTTGGAGGTGGTACATATCTTGGACACACAACCATGAGTCTATTCTTGAGAGTGACCAGAATTGAGTAAGAAATCAGGAACTTAGGAAGATTGCAGGTGTTGCCCATCCATAAGGCAAGCCGCAGTCCATTCATAAATTGGGCAGGATGAATGCTGGGAAGCTTTCTACTAGACAGGACACATCCATTGATGCATTCTCTTTTCTAATGTCTACAACCACTAACACAGTGGGATACACAGACATAGAAAAACTCGCATTGTCAAAGGACTTAGAAGAATCAGATAATTCCAAACCAAACAAACCTCCTTTCCTACATATTCTGAGAACATGAGACAAAACCACAAACCCCACCCGAACTCACAAATTCAACTTCTTCCCCCAAGTAGGTCTGTGACTATCCGGAATGTCCTCTGACTTGTGGGCCATACTGTGTTCTCCCGAAATGGCCTGTCCTGCCTCAGATCTGGTCACCTTGGCCAACTCTGTGAAGTTGTCAGGAGCCAGTGTTGAGCCACTACCTGCTTTCTCAGGAAAGGCCCCTCTTCAGAGCACTCCTGGCATTTGGCCATCCTCACATCAGTAGGTACCAAGAATGACTGACGCTGTCCTTGGTAAATCCAACAAGTGAGCCCACTGGAACTGTGACTGGGACTGGCTCTGGGTGCCTGGCTACTTGGGTCACAAGTTCAGAGAGTTCCATCACCAAGTAAGTTAGGAAGGTCATTTCTTCGGGAACTGAATGAGGTCACTGCCGTGGCAACCACTTTGTCCTAACAATTGCTTCCAAGGGTCCCATGAGATGGAGGCTGCCCCTAATTCCTGAGACACTTTCAAAAGTTAGAATGGTATACCAACCATAGGTACCCAGGAACAGCTCTCCACACAGGCCCGGTTTGCTCCATCTCCTCTACGTTAAGGATAGAGAGTTGATTCAGCCTCAACCCTTCATCCTGACCAGGTTGTTTTCCATGGAAGATTACTTTTGCTCTCTCCGGTCCTTCATAGCTGCCTATATCTTCTCCAGGGATAATTTCTGCATTGACCTTTGAGGTTTTCAGCAGGTTGAAGATCCCCTACATTCCTGTATTGTAAGAACAAATCTGTCCCTGCTCTTCTGAATACTTAAATTGATGGAACAATGTATGGTTAGTGTTATTAACATGTTCAATTAAAACCAAAACACTACCACATGGCCCTTATATTCTTCCATATAGACACTCATCATTACGTCTGGCTGGAGGTTTCCACAAGGGGCGAAGCCCAAGACAGTGTCCAAAATAAGTTCCCTTGCCCCTCATTTGCCTAAAGTCTGGGTTTCCTGGACACCCTTCCTGTGAACCAGGATTGATCAAATAGGCCTGCCATTAATAATGCTCTTTTTCTCCTTTTTTAGGCCTACTGAACGTGAGGTATAGATTCTTTATGTGATTTGGAGTCATGTGAAACCCAAGCACCTTTTCTCGTCTTTGAAGAACTCATTAGACCCAAACGATCCCTATTCGTACTTGATGGAGGTGAGGAGCCTAACAGAGGAAGCAAGAGACTTCATCCACAATGTCTGATCTTTTTGCCATTTTGGTTTTGGATGCACACATGGGATCTTTCTTTAGATCCATCAGGTGCTGAGATTGTAAGCCACAGCCTCACACAGAGCCGAGAGGATGATTTAGACACATCCTTTTCTAAAGCAATTAATCTAAGAGCCACGGGTGATGCTCATTCATTTCCATTTGAAAGCAGTTTCTTCAGGCTTCACAAACTGGTGGTCTGAGGCAAAGACCTACCTGACATTCAGGTCAACAGAACAGTAGGTAAGCAAAAGGCACAAAGCAGGGTTTCTCTACTGAGACTTTACTGGTCACACTGATATCTGAGTTTTCTGAGATCCTCCCCATTCATTTCAGGTATCCAGTAAATGGCCATGTCACAGAGCTCGGAGGTGGTACATATCTTGGACAAAAAAAAATGAGCCTATTCTGGAGAATGGCCAGAATTCAGGAAGAAAACAGGAACTAAGGAAAATAGTAGGTGTTGCCCATCGATAAGGCAAGCAACAGTCCATTCATAAATTGGGCAGGATGTGTCCTGGAATGCTTTCTACTTGTCAGGACACATGCATTGATGCATTCACTTTTCTCATATCTTCAACCACCGACAAAGTGGGATACACAGACATAGAATCTCTCACCATGTCAAATGACTTATTAAAAACAGTCCACTCCAAACCAAACAAACTGCCTTTCCTACCTATTCTCAGAACATGAGACAAAACCATAAACTCACATATACACCCTCAAAGGCATATCGTTTACCCACATAGGTCTGTGAGTAACCAGAGTGTCCTCAGACTGATAGGCCATACTATGTTCCCCCGAAATGGCCTGTCCTGTCTCAGATCTGGTCTCCTTTACCAACTCTCTAAAGTTTTCAGGAGCCATCGGTTAGTCACTACCTGCTTTCTCAGGAAAGGCCCCTCTTCAGAGCTTTCCTGGCATTTAGTGATCCACAAGAAAGACTGACTCTGTCCTTGGTAAATCCAAACAAGTGAACCCACTGGGAAAGGGACTGGGACTGGCTCTTGGTGCCTGGCTTCCTGGATCCCAAGTTCAGAGGGTTCCATCACCAAGAAAGTGAGGTAGGTCACTTCCTTCAGGAACTGAATGAGGTCACTGCCTTGGCAACCACTTTGTTCTAACATTTGCTTCCAATGGCTCCATGACATGGAGGCTGCCCCTACTTCCTGTGTCACATTCACAAGTTAGAATGGTATACCAACCATAGGCACCCGGGAACAGTCAGAGTCTACTAGGGTATGGCTTACTGTCAGGAATTCAGTATTTCAAATAGAAAATAGGAAAATGAATCTAATGTGTATACAAATATATGCTAGACAAAAATCTTCCCACTGTCCTCCACAACAATGCCTTGATATTTCCTTCACCACAAGTAAGACACAATTAGTGGAGAATAGTTTGAAAATCTGTGAATATATATCTGGAAAAAAAATGAATGGAGTTCACAACCTTGGAGGTGGTAGAGGAATTTCCAAATGTAAAAGAAAGGATAAACACTCCACAAACATGGAGCTCTGGTGGCCTAATAAATTTTTGAGAAACTGCCTCTGAGTTTGGGCCCTTGAAATATTTGTTGTTGTCAGGAGCTTTAGCTTCCTTTGTAGTGAGACCATCAAATCTGGGTCAGCATCTATGTGACCTGGATGACATGGTTCCTTATTTTCTATTGAACATGAGGCAGCAGTTCTGAATTCTCTCTTTGTAGGTAAACTGAGGCCACTGGGGTCTAAGTGTCTAACCGTGTGGTCTGTGAAGCCATTTGGTCATACTCGAATTTTTGTGGTGTTATTTACTGCAGTACTCTGAGTTTGGTATTGGCTTCATGAAGTACAAGGAGATAAACTGGGACACAGTCCTAGATGGAGTACTCTCATGTGTGGTGAGTGAGGGTCTGCAGGAGAATGCACCAACCAGGCTTCTATCCCAAAAAGCTTGCACCCATGTCCATAGCAACCTGATTCTGAACATTGCCATGAAACCTCTCCATATAACAAGATCCCTTTATTTGTAAGGGTCTGCTGGCTGCACCATGTCAGTCACAATCCATTTGGAAGCCAAGGGAAGATCCATGTGGCCCCACGACAGATGTTTTATCATACACCTGCCAACCACTGCTCTAGGCCCACTACTCAGCAGGTTCCAACTTTCTGGCATCTCTGTTCTACAACATTTTCATGAAACCCAGTCAATCAGGGCACTGTCTGGTATACTCGTGATCAGCAACAGACATCCAAAGATTTTCTAGTGCCACCTGTTCATAGGAATATCAAAAATTTTATGGTGTTTATCTAGCCAATTTTCAAGGATGAAGTTGGAGGCACTGTGGGTTTCAATTCATTCAGGAACCATGAAATAGTGAGGAAGCTCATTTCAATGAAAGCTCGGGACAACTCTCACAGGCAAGGCTTCCCAAGGAGTGGCCAAAAGGTCACATGAAGCCAGGCCCATTGAGGTTTACAATTGAGGTCCATGTGTGTTTTGACTCTCAACTATGACTGCTAAGTCTTTCTGAATAAAGTCATGTGATATCCTGGCTGAGAATCCCAGTGCTCTTTGGAAAGCCAACCTGGGCCTAGATCTCAGTCTCCAAGGGCAACTCTCATGTGTGGCCTCCTAAATTCCAAACACAATTCATGCCAATACATCGCTGAGATCTGTTCCAGAACTCAGTCTCTAAAGGGAATCACACAAGAGTTAAAGCCCAGGTTGACCCTGGAATCTTTTCCAACCGTAACACAAATGACCACAATTAAACCAAAACACTCCAACATGGCCCTCATCTTCTTCCATATAGACAGTCATAATAAACTCTGGTTGGAGGTTTCCATGAGGGGCGCAGCCCAAGACAGTGTTCAAAATAAGCTCACTTGCCACTCATTTGCCTAAAGTCAGGGTGACATGGAAACCCTTCCTGTGAACGAGGGGTGATCAAATAGGCCTGCCATTAATAGTGCTCTACTTCTCCAATTTGAGGCCTACTCTCTGTGGGGTATAGATTCTTTATGAGAATTGGGGTCATGAGAAAACCCAAGCACCTATGGGCTACCCTCTGAAGGGATTTGAAGAACCCATTTGAGTGAACCAAGGAGTTGGATCAAAAGACTTTAGATATAGGGTTTTGGTTACAGAGTGAATGTAAATTTCAGCATATGTGAAGAGTCAGCCACAGTGATGAACTGGGGAAAATGTGTAGGAAAGCAGATATCAATAGAGATATTAGGAAATCAGGCAAAGTACAAAGAGAGTGATAGGATAAGACATTTTTAACAGGGTTGAGTTTGAATATACAATCTTAGGAAGAAACAAATATGTAGTCACCAATAGGAATGATATTCGAGATCATTAGTGAATCAGGACATGGATGTTGTTAGTAATACATGCTCACTTTCAATATAGGCTTTGGTACAATCATAAGTGTGACACTTGCATTTTTTGTCAGGAATATTACTGTGATGAAATGCATATGTATATCAGGTGACTAGAATATTTCTTCCACCATTTTTGAAAGCAATATTTTAAAGGCTTATAAATTAGTATTGGGGATACAAATAGGTATACCCTGGGTCTATGAATATAGAGATGATTCTTTAATAGACCATACTGTGAATAAATAATATAACTGGTTCAAAATTTAAATAATGGATTGAATTGATATCTGAAACTATACAAGAAATCTTACATTGATATACATACATTCATTCCGAACAGTTATACATCTAATGATAATATTAGTGTTACGGTTTATTATGAAGAGTGTGTGAGTTTTGTTTCAAAAGTGATTATGGAAATCGAAAATAATGTGTTTGGAAAGAATCTCATTAAAAGAACAGTCAAGAAACATGGAGGAATACATGTCTTCTCAAGTAGGAAGTGATTGAAATTGAACCAAATGCCTATAAATTTGTAAAATTGTGGATGAAATGATATATCCTATATTGCCCATAAACTGCAGAAATAGTAATGTACCAGTGTTGAATAAAAATGAACTTCAAAATACACATCATGTCCCATAGGTGTCTACTTGCATTGATGTTAAACTGGGTGAGTCACTGTAGAAATATTAGGATTTCTTAGCACCATTCCCTGAAGTTAGTTTTCAGTACTAGGAAACAAATATGTATTTCAGTGGATGTATATTTCTAAGAATAATCTTGTGAAAAATTGATTATATATCCCCATACAGGAACATGAATGAATTTAGGCAGTGTATGGTAAGACACTTATATTTCATATTTTGAAAATCTGGAGACTATATATATATATAGACACAAACACACACACATTATAATGTAGCAATATATATGCCAATTGAAATTCATCATGAAAAATAACTCATCTGCATATCAAAAAATATTCATTATACTGAACATGGATTATGTATAATGTTGTTCATCTAGGAAGGTCACCCATGGGTTGAATTTTTAGTTCCAACAGCCTTTAGGAGAAGTGATCTCTTCTCACAATTTGTATCTGCCAAGTCAGCCACCTCACAAGAATGTACGTGTGAAACCAGGTAGGATTCTATTTTTGCATATAAAAATACATGTGCTTAATAGGCTAAAGAGAAAGAGAGACAGAAATTCACATATTTCTTAACTTTAAAAACACATGGAGAATTATTTCAACAAATAATTGACTAGATTTATAACTCCTACCTTATATCATGCAAAAGGCAAGTACAACTACACACCATGCCTCTTCTGAACTGCTTGTATTTCTATTCTGTTTTGGTTATTTTTCTCATCATATTAGTATTAGTAGTCAGAGTCTATCAGGGTATGGGCTAGTGTCAAGGATTCAGTATTTCGAATGAAAAATTGAAAAATGAATCCAATGTGTATGCAAATATGTGCTACAAAAAAATCTTCCTTCTCTCATATAGAAGAATGACTTGACATTACCATTGCCCCAAGTAAGTCACAATTAGAGGAGAAGAGTTAGAAAATCTGTAAATATATATCTGCAACGAAAATGCTCAGGAGTGCACAACCTTGGAGGTGGTAGAGGAGTTTCCAAAAGTAAGTGACATGGGAAATACTCCACAGACATGAAGATCTGCTGGCCTAAACACTTCTTGAGAAACTGCCTCTGAGGTTGGGCACTTGAAATATATGTTGTTTTCAGGAGCTTTCGCTTCCTTTATAGTGAGACCATCTAAGCTGGGTCTGCATCTATGTGACCTGGAGGACATGGCATCTTATTTTCCAATGAACATGAGGCAGCAATGCTGAATTCTCTCGTTGTAGGTAAACTATTGCCACTGGGGGCTAAGTGTCTCCCCGTGTGGACTGTGAAACCATTTGGTCATCTTCCACTTTTCGTGGTGTTTCTTGCTGCTGCACTGGTAGTTTGGTATTGGCATCACGAAATACAAGGAGTTCAACTGGGACACAGTGCTGGAGGGAGTTCTGTCACGTGTGGTACTTGTATCCTGGTCTACAGTAGAATGCACCAACCAGGCTTCTATCCCACATAGCTTGCCCCCTTGATCATAGCAACCTGATTCTAAACATTACTCTGAAACTTCTCCATATAACAAGATGCCTTTATATACAATGGTCTGATGGCTGCACCATGTCTGTCTCAAGACAATTGAAAGTCAATGGCAGATCCACATGGCCCCACCACAGATGTTTTATCATACACCTTCCCACCACTGCTCTAGGCCCACTACTCTGCAGTCTCCAACTTTCTGGCATCTCTGTTCTAAACATTTTCATGAAGCCCAGTCAATCAAGGCACTGTCTGGTATACTCATGATCAGCAAAAGTACATCAAAAGGTTCTCCAGTGCCATCTGGTCATGAAAATTTCTAAATATTCATGGTATTGATCTAGACAAATTTCAAGGATGAAGGTGGAGGCACTGTGGGTTTCAATTCATTCAGGGACCATTAAATGTTGAGGAAGCTCATTTCAATGAAAGATCTGGAGAACACTCACAGGCAAGGCTTCCCAAAGAGTGGCCAAAAGGTCACATGAAGCCAGGCCCATTGAGGTCTACAATGTGAGGTCCATGTGTGTTTTGACTCTCAACTATGGGTGCCAAGTCTTTCATAATAAAATCATGTGATATCCTAGCTGAGATTCTCAGTACTCTTGGGAAAGCCACCCTGGGCCTAGATCTCAGTTTCAAAGGGCGACTCTCATGTGTGGCCTCCTGAAATCGCAACACAATTCATGGCAATACTTATCTGAGGTCAGTTCCAGAACTCATTCTCTAAGGGGAATCACACCAGTGTTCAAGCCCAGTTGGACCCAGTCATCTCTTCCATCTGCCACACAAATGACCACAATTAAAACCAAAACACTCCCACATTGTCCTCATCTTCTTCCACATAGACACTCCTCATAACCTCTGGCTGGAGTTTTTCATGAGGGGCACAGCCCAAGACAGTGGCCCAAATAAGCTTTCTTGCCCCTCATTTGCCTAAAGTCAGGGTGGCCTGGACACCCTTCCTGTGAACCAGGAGTGATTAAATAGGCCTGCCATTAATACTGCTCCACTTCTCCACTTTGAGGCCTTCTTACTGTGGGGTTTAGTTTCTTCTTTTTTAAAAAAAAATTGAAATTTAATTGGAAAGTTAAAAAAAATTGTATTGCAGAATATTAAATTTCTTATGCAAAAGCCTTTATCTTGTTTGTGAGGGAAACCTTGATGCCTTGCCAATCTGGTTATATGGAGACACTGAAAATTTTCTGTTACATACTACATGGATGAATGGCTACAGCACATCGTTTTTTCAAACTGAAAGGCAGATAACAGCAAGTAAGATAACAAATAAAAGCCAATTTTATTAAAAAATAAAGTTGTAAAATGTCTCAAATATTGGAAATTAAATTCCTTTTTTTTTCTTTTTTTTGGTTGTTCAAAAGCTCATGCTATATCATCTTTCATACATTTGACTCATTTGGGTTATGAACTCCCATTTTTACCCCAATACAAATCGTAGAATCACATCAGTTACACACTCACGTTTTTACATAATGGCATATTAGTGATTGTTGTATTCTTCTACCTTTCCTATCCCCTACTATCCCCCTCCCCTCCCCAACCATCTACCCTCTATACCTCATCTGCTATTGTTCAATTCTCTCCCTTGTTTCCCCCCCTTTCCCCTCACAACCTCTTATATGGAATTTTGTGTAACATTAAGTGTCTCCTACCATTTCCATATGCTTTCCATTCTCTCTCCCTTTCTCTCCCCCCACTCATCTCCATTTAGTGTTAATATTTTCCTCATGCTCTTCTTCCCTGTTCTGTTCTTATTTGCTCTCTTTATATCAAAGAAAACATTTGGCATTTTTTTTTAAGGATTGGCTAGCTTTGCTTAGCATTATATGTTCTAATGCCATCCATTTCCCTTCAAATTCAATGATTTTTGTCATTTTTTAATGCTGCATAATACTCCATTGTGTATAGATGCCCCTTTTTTATCCATTCGCCTATGGAAGGTCATCTAGTTTGGTTCCACAGTTTAGCTATTATGAATTGTGCCGCTATGATCAGTGATGTGGCAGTATCCCTATAGTGCGCTCTTTTAAGATCCTCAGGGAATAGTCCGAGAAGTGAGATAGCTGGGTCAAATGGTGGATCCTTTCCCTGCTTTCCCAGGTATCTCCATACAGCTTTCCAAATTGGCCTCAACATTTTCCAGTCCCACCAGCAGTGTACAAGTGTACCCTTTTCCCCACATCCTTGCCAACACTTATTGTTGTTTGATTTCATAATGGCTGCCAATCTTACTGGAGTGAGATGGTATCTTAGGGTGGTTTTGACTTGAATTTCCCTAACTGCTAGAGATGGTGGGCATTTTTTCATGTTCTTGTTGATGGATTGTATGTCCTCCTCTGTGAAGTTTCTGTTCAGGTCCTTGGCCCATTTGTGGATTGGTTTATTTGTTATCTTATTGTTTAATTTTTGAGTTCTTTGTATATTCTAGATATTAGGGCTCTATCTGAAGTGTGGGGGGTAAAAATTTGTTTCCAAGATGTAGGCTCTCTATTTACCTCTCTTATTGTTTCTCTTGTTTCGAAAAAAACTTTTTAGTTTAAATAAGTCCCATTTGTTGATTCTTGTTATTAACTCTTGTGCTATGGCTGTCCTATTAAGGAATTTGGAGCCCAACCCCACAGTATGTACATCGTAGCCAAATTTTTCTTCTATTAGATGCAGTGTCTCTGATTTTATATCTTGCTCCTTGATCCATTTAGAGTTAACTTTTGTGCATGGCGAGAGAAAGGGATTCATTTTCATTTTGTTGCATATGGATTTCCAATTTTCCCTGGACCACTTGTTGAAGATGCTATCCTTCCTCCATTGCATGCTTTTAGGCCCTTTTTCAAATATAAGAAAGTTGTACTTTTGTGGATTGGTTTCTGTGTCCTCTATTCTGTACCATTGGTCCAGCTGACTTTTGTGATACCAGTACCACGCTGTTTTTGTTACTATTGCTTTGTAGTACAGTTTGAACTCTGTTATCGCTATACATCCTGATTCACACTTCCTGCTTAGAATTGCTATTGCTATTCTGTGTCTATTGTTTTTCCTTATGAAATTCATGATTGCTTTATATATTTCTACAAGAAATGCCATTGGGATTTTGATTGGCATTGCATTAAACCTGTAGAGAACTTTGGGTAATATCGCAATTTTGATGATGTTAGTTCTGCCTATACATGAACAGGCTACATTTTTCCATCTTCTAACATCTTCTTCTATCTCTTTCTTTAGAGTTATGTAACTTTCATTGTATAAATCTTTCACCTCTTTTTTTAGGTTGATTCCCAAGTATCTTATTTTCTATGAGGATATTGTGAATGGAGTGGTTTTCCTCATTTCAATTTCAGAAGTTTTGTTGCTGATATACAGGAATGCCTTTGATTTTTTCTTGTTGATTTTATATACTGGCACTTTGCTGAATTCATTTATTAACTCTAGCAGTTTCTTTGCATACCCTTTAGGGTTTGTTAAATATATTATCATGTCATCCTCAAATAGCGAATATTTAAGTTCTTCTTTTTCTATTTTTATGCCTTTAATTTCTTTTGTCTGTCTAATTGCTCTGGCTAGTATTTCAAGAACTAAACTGAATAGAAGTGGTGATAGAGGGCATCTCTGTCTTGTTCCAGATTTTAGAGGGAATGCCTTCAGTTTTTCTCCATTTAGGATGATGCTAGCCTGAGGTTTAGCATATATAGCTTTTACCATGTTGAGGTAAGTTCTTGTTATCCCTAATTTTTATAGTGTTTTGAACATAAAGGAATGCTGTACTTTGTCAAACGCTTTATCTACATCTATCGAGATGATCATAGGGTTTTTGTCTTTAAGTCTATTGATGTGGTGGATTACATTTATTGATTTCCATAAATTGATCCAGGCTTGCATCCCAGGGATGAATCCTACTTGATCATGAAGCACAATTATTTTGATATGCTTTTGTATTCAATTCACCATGATTTTATTGAGAATTTTTGCATCCAAGTTTATTAGAGGTATTGGTCTGTAGTTTTCTTTCTTTGAAGTGTCTTTGTCTGGTTTTGGAATCAGGGTGATGTTGGCCTCATAGAATGAATTTGGAGGAACTCCTTCTTTTTCTATTTTTTGAAATTGCTTGAAAAGTATTGGTATTAATTCTTCTTTGAGGGTTTTGTAGAACTCCACTGTATACCTATCCGGTCCAGGGCTCTTTTTGGTTGGTTGTCTTTTGATGGTTTCTTATTTTTCTTCCTTTGTTATTGGTCTATTTAAATTGTGGGTGTCTTCCTGACTCAATCTGGGCAGATCATATGACTTAAGAAATTTATCGATATCTTCTTTATCTTCTATTTTATTGGAATATAGGGTTTCAAAATACTTTCTAATTATCTTCTGTGTTTCTGTAGTGTGTGTTGTGATATTTCCATCTTTATTCCATATGTTAGTAATTTGAGTTCTCTCTCTTCTTCTCTTCGTTAGCATGGCTAAGGGCCTGTCGAACATATTTATTTTTTCAAAGAACCAACTCTTATTTATTTCAATTTTTACAATGTAGATTTTTTGTTTCAATTTCATTGATTTCTCCTCTAATTTCAATTATTTCTTGTCTTCTACTACATTTGATGTTCTTTTGCTCTTCCTTTTTTAGGTTTTTGAGGTGTAGTGTGAGTTCATTTATTTGTTGTTGTTTTTTTCTTTTTTTGAGGAAAGAATTACAAGAAATGAATTTCCCTCTTAAAACGGCTTTCATTGTGTCCCATACAAACCGGTATGTTTTGTCTCTATTGTCATTTGTCTCTAAGAATTTTTTTATCTCCTCCTTTATGTCTTCTGTAACCCACTGATCATTCAGTAACATATTGTGCATTTTCCATGTGATGTAGAATTTTTCCTTCCTTTTTTTTTTCATTGATTTAAAATTTCAATCCATTATGATCAGATATGGTGCATGGTATTATCTCCATACCTTTATATTTACTAAGAGTTTCCCTATTGCATAATATATGGTCTATATTGGAGTAGGATCAATGTGCTGCTGAGAAGAACGTGTATCCACTTGACGATGGTTGATATATTTTATATATGTTGGTTACGTCTAGGTTATTGATTGTGCTATTGAGTTCTATAGTATCTTTATTCAGCTTTTGTCTGGAGGAAGGCAAGAGACTTCATCCACTATGACTGCCCTTTTTGCCATTTTAGTTTTGGATGCACACATGGGATCTTTCTTTAGATCCATCAGGTGCTCAGAATCTAAGCCACAGGCTCACACAGGGCCAAGATGCAGATTCAGAAACATCCCTTTCCAAAGCAATTAAGCAAAGAGCCACAGGTGATGCACATTTATTTCCATTTGAAAACTGTTTTCTTCAGTCTTCACAAAGGGGTTGCCGGAGGCAAAGACCTTCCTGACATTCAGGGCAACAGACAGGGAAGCAAAAGGCCCAAAGCAGGGTTTCTCCACTGAGACTTTTTTGGTCACACTGATATCTGAGTTTTCTGAGATACTCGCCATTCCCTTCAGCTATCCAGTACATTGCCATGTCACAGTGCTTGGGGTGGTACATATCTTGGACACAAAACCATGAGCGTATTCTAGAGAGTGGCCAGAATTCAGGAAGAAAACAGGAACTTAGGAAGATGGCGAGTGTTGCCCATTTATAAGGCAAGCTGCAGTTCATTCATAAATTGCACAGGATGAATACTGGGAAGCTTTCTAGTAGACTGGACAAATCCCTTGATGCATTTTCTTTTCTAATGTCTACAACCACGGACACAATGGGATATATAGACACAGAAACACTCGCCTTGTCAAATGACTTACTAGAAACAGTCCACTCCAAAACTAACAAACCACCTTTCCTACCTTTTCTGAGAACAGGAGACAAAACAACAAACCCACAACCACACCCACAAAGACACCTCCTTCCCCCAGTAGGTCTCTGACTATCCAGAGTGTCCTCTGACTGGTGGGCCATGATATATTCTTCCATATTGGGGTGTCCTGTCTCTGATATGGTCTCCGTGGCCAACTCTGTGATGCTGTCAGAAGCCAGCGATGAGCCACTACCTGCTTTCTCAGGAAAGGCCCCTCTTCAGATCTTCCTGGCATTTGGCCAACCTCACATCAGTATGTACCAAGAAAGACTGACTCTGTCCTTGGTAAATCCAAACAAGTTTGACCACTGGGACTTGCACTGGAACTGGCTTTGGGTGCCTGGCTTCCTGGATCCCATGTTCAGAGAGTTTCATCACCAAGGAAGTAAGTTGAGTTCATTTCCTTCAGGAACTGAATGATGTCACTACCCTGGCAACCACATTTTCCTAACAGTTCCTTCCGAGGGTCCCATCAGATGGAGGCTGCACCTACTTGCTCTGACATTTTCACAAGTTAGAATGGTATATCAACCGTAGGCACCCGGGATCAACTCTCCACACAGGCCTGGTTTGGTCCATCTTCACTACATTAAGAAAAGAGAGGCTGATTCAGACACATCCTTTCATCATGACCAGGATGTTTTCCATGTAAGATGACTTTTGCTCTCTCAGGTCCCTCATAGCTGCCTACATCTTCTCCAGGGATTATTTCTGCATGGACTTTTGATGTTGTCAGCTGGTGGAAGATCCCCTACCTTCCTGTATTGTAAGACCAACTCTGTTCCTGCTCTTCTGTAAATGTGATTGAGGGAACAGTGTATGGTTAGGGTTAATAGCATGTTCGATTTGGGTTAGGAATAATTATGCTGGATGAATAATGGTATTGGGAACCTGTGATATTTATAAGAATATAGACGTGAAATATATGTATGAGAACAGAGATCTAGGAAAGATTTGAAGCCCAGATAGGAATTGAAACCACGATTGGTATACTTAGCTTGAATTATGTTCTGCACCGAGGTCTCAGATAAATTGATATACAATGGCATAGGACCGTGTACCTCGGATGTTTGAATGTAGAAGAGAACATGCAGTCAAAAAGGGATAGTCTGTAGGATTAGGAAGATAGTCAGTAGGTTTAGGAAGAATAGTGAGTATAGGAGTTGGACCAAAAGTTCTTTAGCAATAGGGTTTCAGATAGAGAGTGAATGTAAATGTCAGCACATTTGAAGTTACAGTCACAATGATGAACTGGGGACAATATGTAGAAAAGCAGATATCAATAGGGACATTAAAAAATCAGGCATAGTATAAAGTGAGTGATAGGATTAGATATTTTCAAAAGGCTTGAGGTTGAATATATAATCTTAGGAAAAAAACAAATATGTAGTAACAAAGAGGATTGACATTTGAGAGCATTACTCAACCTGGACAGATGTTTTTAATAATCCATGCTCACTTTCCATTTAGGCTTTGGTACAATCATAAGTGTGACCTTTGCATTTTGTGTCCAGAATACTACTGTGATAAATGTATATGTAGATCAGGTGACATGAGTCTTTCTGCCACCATTATGGGGAGCAATATCCTGAAAACTTATAAATTAGTACTGGGGATACGAAAAGGTGTACCCTGTGTTGATGATTATTCAGATGATGCATGAATAGACCATATTGTGAATAAAGTATATAACTGGTTCCAACTTTAAATAATGGATTGAATTTGCATCTGAAAAAAATATATGAAATCTTATATTGATATACATAAATTCATTCCAACCTGTTATATATCTAATGGTAATATTAGGGTTACAGTTTATCATGAAGAGTGAGTTTTGCTTGAACAATGATAATGGAATCGAAAATAATGTGTTTAGAATGAAGTCAAGTGAAAAGAACAGTAGAGAAATATGGAGGAATACATGTGTTCTGAAATAGTAAGTAATTGAAAGTGAACCAAATGCCTATAAATTTGTGAAGTTGTGAATGAAAAAAATATATCCTATGTTGTACATAAACTGAAGAAATTTTAATGTACCAGTGTTTAATAAAAATGAACTTCAAAATACACATCATGTCCCATAGAAATCTATTTGCATTGATGTTAAACTGGGTCAGTTACAGTAGAAATATTAGGATTTGTAAGCACCATTCACTGAACTTAGTTTTCAGTAGTAGGAAACCAATATGTATTTCAGGTGGTTGAGTATTTCTTAGAATAATCTTGTGTAAAGTTGATTATACACCAAAATACATGAATATGAATGAATTTAGGGAGTGTATAATAAGATACATATATTTCATATTTTGGAAATTCTGGAGAATATATATATATATATATATAAATATATATATATATATATATATATATATATATACACACACACAAATACACACACAAACACACACACACAAATTAATATGTAGAAATATATATGCCAATTGAAATTCATCATAAAATATAATTCATTCACATATCCAAAAATATTCATTTTACTTAACATGGATTTATGTATAATGTTTTTTACTAGGAAGCTCACCCATAGGTTGAATTTTCAGTTCAATCAGTATTTAGGGGGAGTCATCTCTTTTCACAATTTTTATATTCCAATGTCAGTGAGCTCACAAGAATGTACGTGGGATACCAGGTAGGATAGTATATGTGCATAAAAAATACATGTGCTGAATAGGATACAGAGAAAGGGAGACAGGAATTTACATATGTGATAACTTTAAAAACTCATGAAGAAATATTATAATAAAAAGTTGACTAGATTTAAAACACATACTCTTGATAAAGCAGAAGGCAAATACAAGTATACACCATGCTTCCTATGAAAGGACTGTATTTCTATTCAGTTAGGTTTCTTTTTCTCCATCATATTAGGATTAGTAGTCAGATTCTAGTAGGGTATGGGTTGGTGTCAGGGATTCAGTATTTCAAATGGAAAATAGAAAAATTAATCTAATGTGTATGCAAACATGTACTACAGGAACAATTTCCCACTCTCTTCCAGAACAATGGCTTGACATAACCATCACTCCAAGTAAGACACAATTAGAGGAGAGGAGTTAGAAAATTTGTGAATACATATGAGAAATGTAAAATGCTCAGAATTTCACAACACTGGAAGTAGAAGAACAGTTTCCAAAAGTAAGGGAGAGGGTAAACACTTCACAAACATGGAGCTCTGCTGGCCTAAAGACTTCTTGAGAAACTTCCTCTGTGGTTGGGCACATGAAATATTTGTAATTGTCAGGAAATTTAGTTTCGTTTGTAGTGACACCATGAAATCTGGGTCTGCATCTATGTGACCTGTAGGACATGGTTCCTTATTTTCTAATGAAAATGAGGCAGCAGTTCTGAATGCTCTCTTTGTAGGTAAACTGTGGCCACTGGGAGCTAAGTGTCTTCCCGTGTGGTCTGTGAAGCCATTTGGTCATGCTCCAATTTTCAGGGTGTTTCTTACTCCTGAACTGGGAGTTTCGTATTAGATTCATGAAATACAAGGAGTTCAACTGCGACACAATGATAGAGGGAGTTCTGTCACGTGTGGTTTGTCATGGTCGACAAGAGAATGTACGAACCAGGCTTTAATCCCACATAGCTTTCCCACTTGACTATAGCAACCTGATTCTGAACATTGCCCTGAAACCTCTCCATATAAAAAGATGCCTTTACATATAAGGGTCGGCTGCCTGCACCATGTCAGTTGCAAGTCTTTTGGAAGCCAATGGAAGATCCAGGTGATCCTACCAAAAATATTTATTTACACACCTACAGTCCACTGCTCTATGCCCACTACTCAGCAGGCTCCAACTTACTGGCATCTCTGTTCTACAACATTTTCACGAAACCCAGTCAATCAAGGCACAGTTTGGAACCATCATGATCAGCAACAGGACATTCAAAGTTTATCCAGTGCCACCTGGTCATGGAAATTTCAAAAATTTCATGGTATTTATCTAGCCATTTTTCAAGGATGAAGTTGGAGGCACTGTGGGTTTCAATTAATTCAGGAACCATTAAATGGTGAGGAAGCTCATTTCAATGAAAGCTCTGGAGATCACTCACGGGGAAGGCTTCCCAAAGAGTGGCCAAAAGGTCACATGAATCCAGGCCCATTGAGGTATACAAAGTGAGATCCATGTGTGTTTGTATTCTCAACTAAGGGTCCCAAGTCTTTAAGAATTAAATCATGTGATATCCTGGCTCAGAATCCCCGAGCACTGTGGAAATCCATCCTGGGCCTAGATCTCAGATTACAAGGGTGATCTCATGCGTGACCTCCTAAAATCCCAACACTATTTTTTGCAATACTTCTCTGAGGTCAGTTCCAGAACTCAGTCTCTAAGGGTAATCACACCAGAGTTCAAGCTCCGGTGGACACAGTCATCTCTTCCAACTACCACACAATTGACCACAATTTAAACCAAAACACTCCCATATGGACCTCATCTCCTTCCATATAGACACTCATCATAACCTCTGGCTGGAGGTTTCCATGAGGGGCGCAGACCAAGACAGTATCCACAATAATCTACCTTGCCCCTCATTTGCCTAAAGTCAGGGTGGCCTGGACACGCTTCCTGTTAACCAGGAGTGATCAAATAGGCCTGGTGTTAATACTGTTCTGCTTGTCCAATTTGAGGCCTACTGACTGTCAGATATTGATTCTTTATGTGAATTGGAGTCATGAGAAAACCCAAGCACCTATGGGCTAGCCTCTGCAGGTTTTGAAGAACTCGTTTGACCCAAAGGATTCCTATTCTCACTTGATGGAGGTCAGGAACCTTACAGAGGAAGGCGAGAGACTTCATGCCAATGACTGCTCTTTTGGCCATTTTGGTTTTGAATGCACGCATGGGAAATTTCTTTAGATCCCTCAGGTGCTGAGAATCTAAGCCACTGCCTCATACAGAGCCAAGGGGCTGATTCAGACACATCCCTTTTCAAAGCAGTTAAGGAAAGAGCCACATGTATGCCCAATAATTTCCATTTGAAAACTGTTTTCTTCAGGCTTCACAAAAGGGTGGCCTGAGTCAAAGACCTTCCTGAAATTCAGGAAAACAGAACAATAGGTAAGCAAATGGTCGAAAGCAGGGTTGCTCCACTGAGAATTTCCTGGTCACACTGATACTTGAGTTTTCTGAGATGCTTGGCATTTCTTTCAGCTATCCAGTACATGGCCAGTCACAGAGCTTGAAGGTGGTACATATCGTGAACAAAAAACCATGGTCCTATTCTGTAGAGTGGCCAGAATTCAGAAAGAAAACAGGAACTTAGGAATATAGCAGGTATTGCGCATCAATAGGGCAAGCTACAGTCCATTCATAAATGGGGCAATTTGAATGCTGAGAAGCTTTCTACTAGACAGGACACATCCATTGATGCATTCTCTTTTCTAATGCATACAACCACGGACACAGTGAAATACTGAGACATAGAAACACTCGCCATGTCAAAAGACTTACTAGAAACACTAAACTTCAATCCAAACAAACCGACTTTAATACCTATTCTAGGAAAATGAGACAAAACCACAAACCCACAACAACACCCACAAAGGCACCTCCTTCCCCCAAGTAGGTCTGTGACTATCCAGAGTGTCCTCTGACTTGTGGGCCAAAATATGTTCCCCCAAATTGGCCTGTCCTGTCTCAGATCTGGTCTCCTTGGCCAACTCTGTGAAGTTCTCAGTAGCCAGCGGTGAGCCACTACCTGCTTTCTCAGGAAAAGCCCCGCTTCAGAGATTTCCTCTCATTTGGCCTTCCTCACATCTGTAGGTACCAACAAAGACTGACTCTGTCCTTGCTGAATCCAAACAAGTGAGACCACTGGGACTGGAACAGGGACTGGCTCTGGGTGCCTGGCTTCCTGGATCCCAAATTCAGAGAGTTCCATCACCAAGGAAGTTAAGTGAGGTCCCTTCCTTCAGAAATTGAATGAGGTCACTGTCTTGGCAACCACTTTGTCCTAACTGTTGCTTTCAAGGGTCCCATGATACGGAGGCTGCCCCTACTTTCTGTGACACTTTCACAAGTTAGAATGGTATATCAACAATAGGCACCCAGGAATAGATCTCCACACAGGCCTAGTTTGGTCCAACTTCTCTACGTTAAGAAGAGAAGCTGATTCATACACAACCTTTTATCCTGACCAGGTTGTTTGCCATGGAAGATGACTTTTGGTCTCTCAGGTCCTTCATAGCTGCCTACCTCTTCTCCAGGGATCATTTCTGCATGTACCTTTGAGGTTCTCAGGAGGTGGAAGATTCCCTACATTTCAGTATTGTAAGATCAACTCTTTCCCTGCTCTTCTGTAAAGTTAGATTGAGGGAACAGTGTATGGTTATGGTTAATAACATGTTCGGTTTGGGTTAGAAATCATTCTGCTGGATGAATAATGGTATTGGGAACTTGCTATGTGTATAAGAATATATAGGTGAAATATATGTATGAAAACAGAAATCTAAGTATGATTTGAAGTCCAGAAGGGCATTGGGCTCTTGATTGGGATATGCAGCTTTGAATTACGTTCTGCAGAGGTGTCTCAATTAAATCGATATACAATGCCATAGGACCTTGTACCTTGGATGAATTAATGTAGAAGGAACATCTAGTCGAAAAGGGATAGTCCGAAGTGAAAGGTTAATAAAATAGGTACTTGTCACTTCCTGTTTTTCTGTATGCTTAACAAAACACTGTTGAAATCTTGAGAAATGTTTGCTAATCTTGTTTCCAGAATGTTCTGTTCCCAACTGCCAAACTGCAGAATGTACTCCCTCACTCAGTGTCATGCAAACCGCCCACATGCCCTCACCCATTAGTAAACTTCCCTCTCTTCCCTCTCCAAGGAAAGTATATAAGCTGTGCTTAAGGTGTTCTCAGGGCTCTCTGCTCTATTTAAGTGAGTTCTGAGCCACAGCATGCTGAACCCCAAATAAACCCATTGCTGTTGCATGAGACAGACTCTTGGTGGTCTCTTCCTTCGACACTCGCCCGACCTTTACATATTGAGGTTCCACAGAGTTCTGGCAGTGGCAGACGAGAGACCCCAATGGGCTCCTCTCGGAGCAAGTAAGGCACCTCTTTGTGGTTTCAGGTTTCATGTTAGGGCTTGGCAAAATCTCTGGCGATGAAGAGCCTGAGCTCCCTCCGAAGGTGGCTGAGAGACGTGTCACGGAGACACAGGGCACCTCCCTGGGGGACGCCGCAGAAAACTCGGGAAATTAAGGAACAATAGTCTCCTCAACTCAGTGATATTTTGTTTCAGATTCGGTATTGTCATCCCATCGGGTTTTGCCGGCTACTCATTCCTGGTTTCAGTGTTTGACGTCCATTGCCTGTGTTTATGGTCTTGTCTTATCTGTGTCATGTGTCCTTGCTTTTGCTGTTTGTGTACCTTTCATTATGGGACAGAGCAGTTCAATGCCTCTGTCCCTGACCCTTGATCACTGGAACAAAGTCCGCTTAAGAGCTCAGAATCTTTCTTGTTTTAGTAAAATGCTGGACCTGGCAGAATCTCTGTGCCTCAGAATGGCCCACCTTTGAATTCGGATGGCCCCTAGAAGGATCTTTCTACTTCGCACTAATTTAAAAATTCAGAGATATTATCTCAGCCGGGGACACATAGCCATCTGGATCAACAGCCATATATCTTAACTTGGCAGAACATCTGCAAATCTCCTCCTCCATGGGTGAAGCCTTTCCTTGCCCCTGCCTCTGCTCCTACTCCTTCCCCCATGATCTCTCAAACCCTCTCAACCTCCTCCTCCTCCACCCCCTGTTCTCCCCGAGTCACAGATTTGACTCTACTGGACTCTTCTTCCCTTACTAATCCCCTGTCCTTGTCCCCTAACCCACAACACCCTCAAATGGATTTCCCTGCTGCTGACTCAGCCTCTTTACCATTGGAGGAAGCTAAGCCGGTAATAGGGTCTGATAATGGACCGGTGTTCATGGCCCAGGTAAGTCAGGGGTTAGCCAGGAACCAGGGAATTAATTGGAAGTTATATTGTGCTTATAGATACCCGAGTTCAGGACAGGCAGATAGAATAAATTGAACCATTAAAGAGACCTTAAGAAAATTAAACTTAGAGAACAGCATAAAAGATTGGACTATGCTCCTGCCTTATGCAATGTTTCATGCAAGAAATACTCCCTCTGTTTCTTTGAGTAACCTTAGCCCCTGTGAAATTCTCTATTGTTGCCCTCCTGCAGTAAGGGACCTAAGCCCGACTCAAAGACCTAACCATTCCATCCACACCCCCTTGCTTGACAGACTTAAAGCTCTAAAAAGAACTCAGTGATACCTGTGTAAACAGCTGGCCACTGCCTACCAAACTGGGGACAAAGGGACTCCACATCGATATCAAGTAAGAGACTTCATCTACGTAAGACGACATCAGGTATCATGCTTGAAACCCCGCTAGAAAGGACCATAGCCGGTGCTACTTATAACACCTCCAGTGGTAAAGGTAGATGGAATCAATTTCTGGATACATGCCTCTCATCTCAAGCCTGCGCCCTGTCCAGACTCTGGCTGGAAACTGGAAAAGACTGGTAAAACCTTCAAATTGCGTATTCGCCATGTGGATAAGTCTGTGGACTCTCTCCTTGGCCACAAGTAGTCCTAAGCCACATCAGCCCATTCAGCAGTGATGGCTGATCACAAATCCTTCTGGAAAAGAAGTATAATCTATCTCGCATACAGCCCCCTGAGGGACCTGGTGGCCATCATTCCTCCCAGACATTTGTCAGCTGGCTATAGGTCTTACCTATTGGGATATCCCTGATGAAGAGGATACCACTAAAATTCCATTAAATTACTTCTGTAGCATAGATAATGGAAACAAACATTATGGATGAAGGGACATGCAAGCCAGATGCAGGTTGGCTAGCCTAGATTACTATGTTTGCCGGGCAGACTCTCAAAGCCACAGTCACGGCTGTGTGGGGGGAAAGCCGACTTCTTCTGTAAGTCATGGGGATTTGAGCAAACAGGGGCTGCCTGATGGAACCCAAACTCCTCATCAAATTCAGTACACATCATTGGCCATATTACCAATTAGATAAGAAGAACCGATGGCCCCCAGAGGGGTCTCTAGATCCTCAAATTCTGCGTGACCTTTTCCCTCCTTCACTCACATCCTGAACTATGCTTCTCCAATAGATCCTCACCCTCAGCCTTCTGCTCCAGACATTCTGCTGTCACTCCCACCTCAGCAACCTGATTTCTCCCCTCCAATTACTAGATCAAAAACCCAAACCTCTGCCGGTTCTCAGACCATTGCCTCCTTGCTGAGGCAGCAGTTACTGAAGTACCCCTCCACCCACTCACTCCTCTCTTGTCCTGTCAGTGCTCGCACCGGGTCCCGCCAGGTCTTCTTACCAGCTAAACCAAAGCTCAAACCAGCTGAGGAGAGCCCTCAGTCCCCTATCTAAGATGTAATAAAAATGGCCTTTAAAGTTGGTTTGTCATCACTGAAAACAGTTTACTAATAATTAAACGTCCCTCATATGCGTTTTGAGATACTCACTCCCATCTTCCTCTCTGCTCTACCTGTTCTACTGCTCAAGTTTTTGTTGCTAGGAAAATCTCAAACCCGTTTCCCATTATTCTTTTACATCTCTCCTTCCTCATTCTCAGATCCACGGAGCTGATCACAGCCCACCTTCCCCGTCTTCCCCCTCTGCACTAGGCCCACAGAAAAGTCTTAACTGACCTTCTCCAGAAGTCTTCACCATGGCTGACTTTAGGACTTTCAGCAAAAGAGTCCCTATAAAAGAGTTCAATGTAGATAAACTTCCTCTTTTCGTGTTGCCCTGTTCTACTTGGCCAGTGGCTAAAAAAATCAGCACTTCTCAGGTAGACACCCTTTTACTAGTTTTTCACAAAATATGTGAACAAGGCCTCTGTCCTTGAGCTGGGGATTCACAGAGATGGCTACATTTCTAAGATAAAGAAGTTACCAACTGGTCTCCATGGTAACAGCTGGCAGGGGTAAAATAAGAAAGGGAAGAAAAAGCTCTCCCCCTCCCAGGTGTCCTTTAAAAGTTAACTTGCCCAGAACAGGGGAAAAACAGGAACAAATACTGCGTTTTTGAACTTCTGCAGACTGTGAGCTTCTGAGCACCTTCCCTTACATGTTGGGTACAAAATTCTGAAACTACCTAAACTTGAGTTTCAGGGGATTAATTGATTATAACAGAAGCAATGCCCTCTGAATCCGGTTGCAACCAAATAGGACTGTTTCCCTGTCTTTAGTGCTATCTTAGGTGCCTTGCCTTGTCCGTCCTTACAACAGAATAATTCTATATACTTAAACCTTGTTTATGTTTTCATGAAATGGTCAACAGATGTGATTAATCGTGTAATGGTGCAGATGTTTCCCAGAGTGCTCTATTATGAAGCAGGATCATTTGAAGATCAAATAGGGGGACATACAACCAGGTTCTACTGGGAGCATATATCCCTCACTTTAGCCATCATATTAGGAATAGGATTTGCTGCACGGGTGGGCCCAGGAACAACTGCCCTTGTCCATGTGACACAATAAATTACCCAATTAGAAGCAGCAATAGACCAAAACTAAGATATTAGAAACCACCATCAGAGCTTTGCATGAAACTTTAACCTCTCTCTCTGAAGTTGTTTTACAGAACAGTTGAGGTTTGGACCTCCTCTTGATTAAAGAAGGGGGCCTTTGTGCTGCATTGAGGGAAGAATGTTGTTTTTATGCCGAACATACTGGAGTTGTAATAAAATCTATGAGTAAATTAAAAAGACACATTAAAGAGCATCAACAAGAGAGAGAGAGACCCAAAAAGGGTTGTTTGAGTCTTGGTTCACACAGTGCCCCTGGTTAACTACGTTTTTATCAACCCTGGCCGGTCCAATAATAATCCTCATATTATTGCTAACTATAAAACCCTGTTTTCTCAACCGTGTAATTTCTTTTCTCCAGGCTCAAATTGGACGAGTTAAACTTATGGTAATACCCCACTAGGAGACATAGAATGTGAAACCCCCCAATGATAATTTTTATGATTAAAAGTAGCCAGAAAAAGAAGTGAGGAATGAAAGGTTAGTAAAATAAGTACTTGTCACTTCCTGTATTTCCCTATGCTTAACAAAAAACTGTTGAAATCTTGAGAAATGCTTGCAAAACTTGTTCCCAAAATGTGCTGTCCCCAACTGCCAAACTACAGAATGTACTCCCTCACCCAGTTGCATGCAAACTGCCCACTCGTCGTGACCCATCAATAAACTTCCCTCCCTGCCTTCTCCAGGGAAAGTATACAAACTCTACTTAAGCTATTCTCAGGGCTATCTGCTCTATTAAAGTGAGCTCTGAGCCCCAGCATGCTGGAAACCCAATAAACCTTTTGCTGTATCATGAGTACTCTGTTGGTCGTCTCCTTCTCCGAAGCTTCCCCGACATTTACTTGGATGATTGAATGTAGAAGAGAACATCCAGTGAAAAAGGTATAGTTGGTAGGATTAGGAAGATAGTCAGTAGGTTTAGGAAGAAGAGTGAGTATAGAATTTAGAACAAAAGTTCTTTAGCAATACGGTTTCAGTTAGAGAGTGAATGTAAATGTGAGCACAGTTGAAGAGTCAGTCACAATGATGAACTGGGGAAAATATGTAGGAAAGCAGATATCAATAGAGACATTATGAAATCAGGGAAATTACAAAGTGAGTGACAGGACTAGATATTTTGAAAAGGATTGAGTTTGAATATATAATCTTAGGAAAAAACAAATATGTAGACAGCAATAGGATTGATATTTGAGAGCATTAGGCAAATTTCAGGTGCATGAATATTTCTGAGAATAATCTTGTGAATAGTTGATTATAAATCCAGATACATGAACATGAATGAATTTAGGGAGTGTATATGAGACACATATATTTCATTTTTTGAAATATCTGGAGAGTGTGTATATATATATATATATATATATATATATATATATATATATATATATATATATATACACACACAAACACAAAACACACACAGACAAAAAAGTAGCAATATATATGTCAATCAAAATTCATCATATAATATATATTATCCACAGATCTAAAAATATTCATTTTACTGAACATGGATTTATGTATAATGTTGTTCAACTAGAAAGCTCACCCATATGTTGAATATTCAGTTTCAATGGGGTTTAGTAGGAGTGATCTTTTCTCTCAATTTGTATCTGCCAAGTCAGCCACCTCACAAGAATGTACGTGTGGTACCAGGTAGCCAACCTGATTCTGAACATTGCCCATAAACCTATCCATATAACAAGATGCCTTTACATATAAGGGTCTGCTTGCTGTACCCTGTCAGTCACAAGGCATTTGGAAGCCAATGGCAGATAAACATGGCCCCACCACACATGTTTTATCACACACCTTCACACCACTGCTCTAGGCCCACTAATGAGCAGGCTCCAACTTACTGGCATCACTGTTCTACACAATTTTCATGAAACAAAGTCAGTCAAGGCACTGTCTGGTACACTGATGGTCAGCAACAGGATATCCAAAAGTTCTCCAGTGCCACCTGGTCATGGGAATTTCAAAAATTTTATGGTATTTATCAAGCCATTTGTCGAGGATGAAGTTGGAGGCTCTTTGGGTTTCAATTTATTCAGGAACCATTAAATGTTGAGGAAGCTCATTTCAATGAAAGCTCTAGAGAACACTCACAGGCAAGACTTCCCAAAGTGTGGCCAAAAGGTCACATGAAGCCAGGCCCATTGAGGTCTACAATGTGAGGTCCATGTGTGTTTTGACTCTCAACTGTGGCTGCAAAGTCTTTCAGAATAAAATCATGTGATATCCTGGCTGAGATTCCCAGTGCTCTGGGGAAAGCCACCCTGCACCTAGATCTCAGGTTCCAAGGGCGACTCTCATGCATGGCCTAGTAAAAACCAAACACAATTCATGAAAATACTTCTCTGAGGTCAGTTCCAGAATTCATTCTCTAAGAGGAATCACAACAGAGTTCAAGCCCAGGTGGACCCAGTCTTTTCTTCTAAGTGCCACACAAATTACCACAATTCCAAACAAAACGCTCCCACATAACCCTTTTCTTCTTCCATATAGACACTCATCATAACCTCTGGATGGAGGTTTTCATGAGGGGCGCAGGACAGGACAGTGTCCAAAATAACCTCCCTTGCCCCTCATTTGCCTAAAGTCAGTGTGGCCTGGAAATCCTGACTGTGAAACAGGAGTGATCAAATCGGCCTGCCGTTAATACAGCTTGGCTTCTCCAATTTGAGGCCTACTGACTGTAGGGTTTAGATTCTTCATGTAAATTGGGGTCATGAGAAAACCCAAGCACCTATGGGATAGCCTCTGCAGGGCTTTGAAGAACTCTTTTGAAACAAAGGATCCCTATTCTCACTTGATGGATGTCAGGAACCTTAGAGAGGAAGGCGAGAGTCTTCATAAACAATGATTGCTCTTTTGGCCATTTTGGTTTTTAATGCACCCATGGGATCTTTCTTTAGATCCATCAGGTGCTGAGAATCTAAGCTACAGCCTAACACAGGGCCAAGAGGCTGATTCAGACACATCCCTTTCCAAAGCAATTAAGCAAAGAGCCACAGGTGTTGCCCATTCATTTCCATTTGAAAACTGTTTTCTTCAGGCTTCACAAAGGGGTGGCCTGAGGCAAAGAACTTCCTGACATTCAGGGCAACAGAACAATAGGTAAGCAAAAGGCCCAAAGCAGGGTTTCTCCACTGAGATTTAATGGTCACACTAATATCTGATTTTTCAGAGATGCTCGCCATTCCTTTGAGCTATCCAGTACATGGTCATGGCACACAGCTTGGAAGTGGTACATACCTTAGACATAAAACCATGAGCCTATTCTGGAGAGGGGCAGAAGTCCAGAAGAAAACTGAAACTTAGGAAGATTGCAGGTGTTACCCATCGAAAAGGCAATCTGAAATCCATTCATAAATTGGACAGGATGAATGCTGGGAAGCATTCTACTAGACAGGACACATCCATTGATGCATTTTCTTTTCTAATATCTGCAACCACGGACACAGTGTGATAGACAGACATAGAAACACTCGCCTTGTCAAATGACTTACTAGAAACAGTTCATTCCACACCAAAAAAAGCGCCTTGCCTACTTATTCTCTGAACATGAGACAAAACCAGAAACCAACCCCCACACCCACAAAGGCACCTCCTTCCCCCAAGAAGTTCTGTGACTATCCGGACTGTCCTCTGACTGGTGAGCCATACTATATTCCCACGGAATGGCCTGATCTGTCTCAGATCTGGTCTCCTTGGCCAACTCTGTGCAGGTGTCAGGACCCAGAGGTGAGAAACTACCTGCTTTCTCAGGAATGACCCCTCTTTAGAGCTTTCCTGGCATTTGGCCATCCTCACATTAGTAGGTACCAAGAAAGACTGACACTGTCCTTGGTAAATCCAAACAAGTGAGACCACTGGGACTGGGACTGGGACTGGCTCTGGGTGCCTGGCTTCATGAATCCCAAGTTCAGAGATTTCCATCACCAAGGAAGTGAGGTGAGGTCACTTCCTTTAGGAACTGAATGAGGTCACTGCCTTGGCAACCACTTTGTCCTACCAGTGGCTTCCAAGTGTCACATGAGAAGGAGGCTGCCCCTACTTCCTGTGACACTTTCACAATTTAGAATGGTATACAACCATAGGCACCCAGAAACAGCTACCCACATAGGCCTGGTTTGGTCCATCTTCTCTAAATTAAGATGTGAGAGGCTGATTCAGACAGAACCCTTCATCCTGAACAGGTTGTTTGCCATTGAACATGACTTTTGTTCTCTCAGGTTCTTCATAGCTGCCTACATCTTCTTCAGTCAACATTTCTGCATGGAACTTTGAGGTTCTCAGCAGGTGGAAGATCCCCTACTTTCCTGTATTGTAAGACCAACTCTGTCCCTCCTCTCTGTAAATTTAGAATGAGGGAACAGTGTATGGTTAGGGTCAATAACATATTTGACTTGTGTTAGGAATCATTCTGCTGGATTAATAATGGTATTGGGAACCTGCAAAATTTATAAGAATATATATTTGAAATATAAGTATGAAAACATAAATCTAGTTACGATTTGAAGCCAGAAAGGGCATTGGGCCCTTCTTTGGGATATTTAGCTTTGAATTACATTCTGCATTTTAGTCTCAGATAAATCTATACACAATGGAATAAAACCTTGCACCTCAGATGCCTGAATGTCGAAGAGAACATCCAGTCAAAAATGGATAGTCGGTAGGATTTGGAAGATAGTAGGTTTAGGAAGAAGAGTGAGTCTTCGAGTTGGACCAATAGTTTTTTAGCAATAGGGTTTCGTTTAGAGAGTGAATGTAAATGTCAGCACATGTGAAGAGTCAGTCACAATGATGAACTGGGGAAAATATGTAGGAAAGCAGGTCTCAATAGAGACATTAGGAAATCAGACAAATTATAAAATGCGTGATAGGATTAGACATTTTCAACAGGGTTGAGGTTGAATATATAATCATAGGAAGAAACAAATATATAGTCCCCAACAATATTGACACTTGGGAGAATTAGGCATCCTGGACAAGGATGTTTTTAGTAATATATACTCACTTTCAATTTAGGGTTTGGTACAATCATAAGTGTGACCTTTGCATTTTTGTCCAGAATATTACTGTGATAAAATGTATATGTAGATCAGGTGACATGAGTATTTCTTTCACCATTATGGGAAGCAATATTTTTAAAACCCATAAATTAGTATTGGGTATACAAATAGGTGTACCCTGTGTCAATGAATATAGAGATGATGCATGAATAGATCGTACTGTGAATAAATAATATAACTGGATCCAACTTTAGAAATTGGAGTTAGAATAAATTGATATCTGAAAATATACAGGAAATCTTATATTGATATTGGTATACATACATTCATTACAACCAATTATAAGTCTAATGGTAATATTAGGGTTACGGTTTATCATGAAGAGGGTGTGTGAGTTTTCCTTCAAAAGTGATTATGGAAATCGAAAATAATGTGTTTGTTAAGAAGTCTCATGAAACGACCAGTCGAAAAACCTGGAGGACTACATGTGTTCGGAAGCAGGAAGTGATTGAAAGTGAAACAAATGTCTTTAATTTTGAAATTTTGGGTGAAAAATTTATCCATGGATGTGCATAAACTGAAGAAATAGTACTGTACCAGTTTTAAATAAAAATGAACGTCAAAATACACATCATGTCCCATAGGAATCTACTTGCATTGATGTTAAACTTGGTAAGTTACGGTAGAAATATTAGGATTTGTATGCACCTTTCACTGAAGTTTGTTTTCAGTACTAGGAAACAAATAAGTATTTCAGGTGGATGAATATTTCTGAGAATAATCTTGTGCAAAGTTGATTACAAATCCACATACATGAATATGAATGTATTTAGGGAGTGAATAATAAGACACATATTTCATATTGTGAAAAATCTGGAGAGTATATATATACAAAACACACACAGACATTATAAAGTGGCAATATATATGCCAATCGAAATTCATGGTGAAATATATATCATTCATAGATCCCGAAATATTAATTTTAATGAACATGGATTTATGAATAATGTTGTTCAACTAGGAAGGTCACCCATAGGTTGAATTTTAAGATCCAACAGCATTTAGCAGGAGTGATCTCTTCTCATAATTTGTATCTGCCAAGTCAGCCACCTCACAAGAATGTATATGTGATACCAGGTAGGATTCTATATGTGCATATAAAAATACATGTGCTGAATAGGCTACAGAGAAAGGGATACAGGAATTCACATATTCATTAACTTTAAAAACACATGGAGAACTATTTCAATTAAAAATTAACTAGATTTATAACACCTAACCTACATAATGCAAACGGCAAGTCCAACTATACACCATGCCTCTTCTGAACTGCTTGTATTTCTATTCTGTTTGAGTTATTTTTCTCCATCATATTAGGAATAGTAGTCAGAGTCTAGTAGGGTATAGTTTCGTGTCAGGGATTCAGTATTTTGAATGGAAAATTGGAAAATGAATCCAATGTGTATGCAAATATGTGCTACACAAAAATCTTCCCACTTTCATCCACAACAATGCCTTGACATTACCTTTGCCACAAGTAAGACACAATTAGAGGAGAAGAGTTAGAAAATACGTGAATACATATCTGGAATGGAATACGCTCAGGATTTCCCAACCTTGGAGGTGATAGAGCAGTTTCCATAAGTAAGGGACATGGTAAACACTCCACAAACATGGAGCTCTGCTGGCCTAAATACTTCTTGAGAAACTGCCTCTGAGGTTGAGCACTTGAAATATATGTTGTTGTCAGGAGCTTTAGCTTCCTTTATAGTGAGCCCATCAAAGCTGGGTCTGCATCTATGTGACCTGGAGGACATGGTTTCTTATTATCCAATGAACCTGAGGCAGCAGTGCTGAATTCTCTCTTTGTAGGTAAACTGTGGCCACTGGGGGCTAAGTGTCACCCCGTGTGGACTGTGAAGCCATTTGGTCCTCTTCCACTTTCTGTTGTGGTTCTTGCTGCTACACTGGGACTTTGGTATTTGCTTCACGAAATACAACAATTTCAACTGGGACACAGTGCTGGAGAGAGTTCTGTCACTGTGGTGGGTCACGGTCTGCAGGAGAATGCACCAACCAGGCTTCTTTCCCACATAGCTTGCACCATTGACCATGTCAACCTGATTCTGAAAATTGCCCTGAAACCTCTCCATATATCAAAATGCCTTTACAAATAAGGGTCTGCTGGCTGCACCATGTCCTTCACAAGGCATTTGGTAGCCAATGGCCAAACCACATGGACCTACCACAGATGTTTTATCACACACCTGCACACCTGCCCACCGCTGCTCTAGGCCCACTACTCAGTAGGCTCCAACTTACTGGCATCTTTTTTCTACATTATTTTTATGAAACCCAGTCAATCAAGGCACCCTCTAGTATACTCATGATCAGCAACAGGACACCCAAAGATTCTCCAGTTCCACCTGGTCATGGGATTTTCAAAAATTTCATGGTATTTATCTAGCCATTTTTCAAGGATGAAGTTGGAGGCACTGTGGGTTTCAAGAACCACTAAATGTTGAGGAAGCTCATTTCAATGAAACTCTGGAGAACTCTCATAGGCAAGGCTTCCCAAAGAGTGGCCAAAAGGTCAAATATAGCCAGGCCCATTGAGGTATACGTTGTGAGTTCCATGTGTTTTTTGACTCTCAACTATGGCTACCAAGTCTTTAAGAATAAAATCATGGGATATCTTGGCTGATATTCCCAGTGCTCTGTGGAAAGCCACCCTGGGCCTTGATCTCAGTTTATAAGAGCGACTCTCATGCGTGGCCTCCTAAAATTTCAACACAATTCATGCAATACTTCTCTGAGGTCAGTTCCAGAACTCAGTCTCTAAGGGGATTCACACCAGACTTCAAGCCCAGGTGGACCCTGTCATCTCTTCCAACCGTCACACAAATGACCACAATTAATACCAAAACAATCCCACATTGCCCTCCTCTTCTTCCATAAAGGCACTCATCATGACATCTGGCTGGAGGTTTCCATGAGGGGCACAGCCCAAGACAGTGTCCAAAATAAGCTCCCTTGGCCCTCATTTGCCTAAAGTCAGGGTGGCTTGGACACCCTTCTTGTGCACCAGGAGTGATCTGTAAGGGTAAAAGAAATTGAAATTAAAGTGTAAAAGTTAAAGTGTAAAAGACCGGGTGTTGTAAAGTTTTTAAGCAGCAAGGCTTGAGTTAAAATGTAAAGGACCAGGTATTGTTAAGTTCCTATGCTACACGCAAAACCTGAAATTCCTGTAGCTTGTAGGACAATTCCCGGACTACCCAGTAAATATTCCCCCTGACCGCCTGGTTTTTTAATAACCTAGGACCCTGTGAGGCCTGGCACATAGGCATTGCAGGGCCTAAACCAATCATTTTGAATGTGTACCCCGCTTTAGAACTGACCTATCACTCCCGCCTTACATGTTCCCACCAATAAATGAACTAATCATGTTTAGGAATTGTTGTTTGATTTTCCCGTGGTGTATGATGATTTCTTAAAGGAGACTGTAATATATGTAAAGTCCCGCCCTGCCCAAAAAGTGTACTTAAGCACTGCTCAACCCCTGCTCGGGGCTCTGGGATGCTCTCCCATCTTGAGTGAGCACGTAGCCCCAGCATGCTGGATTGGATCCTCAATAAACGGCTTTTACTGTTGCATGAGCCGCAGTTTCTTGATGGTCTCTTCCTTCAACATTCGCCGGAACCTTACATTTGGTGCATTGGCCGGGAATCACGCAGCGCAGGACAAGGAGACCTCAACGAACCTTTCTGGGGGTAAGTAAGGCGCCTCTTTCCTTCAAAAATGATTATGGAAATCGAAAATAATGTGTTTGGAAAGAATCTCATGAAAAGAACAGTCAAGAAACATGGAGGAATACATATGTTCTGAAGCAAGAAGTAATTGAAAGTGAACCAAATGCCTGCAGATTTGTGAACTTGTGGATGAAAAGTTATATCCTATGATATCCATCAACTGAAGAAATAGTAATGTACCACTGTTGAATAAAAATGAACTTCAAAATACACATCATGTCCCATAGGATTATACTTGCATTAATGTTAAACTGGGTCAGTTACCATGCAAATATTAGGATTTGTAAGCACAATTCACCGAAGTTTGTTTTCAGTACTGGAAAATAAATATGTATTTTATGTGGATGAATTTTTCTGAGAATAATCTTGTGCAAATTTGATTACAAATCCACATACATGAATATGAATGTATTTAGGGAGTGAATAATAAGACACATATATTTAATATTGTGAAAAATCTGGAGAGTATATATATATATATATATATATATATATATATATTTATAAAGATAAAAACACAGACATTAAAATGTAGCAATATATATGCCAATCAAAATTCATCATGAAATATATATCATCCTCATATCCAAAAATATTCTTTTTACTGAGCATGGATTTATGTATAATGTTGTTCATCTAGGAAATTCACCAATTTGTTGAATTTTCAGTTTCATCAGTATTTAGGGGGAGTGATCTCTTTTCACAATTTGTATCATCCAAAAACAGTGACCTCACAAGAATGTATGTGTGATACCAGGTAGGATTCTAAATATGCATAATAAAATACATGAGATGAATAGGCTACAGAGAAAAGGAGACAGAAATTTACATATGTGTTAACTTTAAAAACTCATGGAGAAGTACTACAATGAAAAGTTGACTAGATTTATAACACATACACTTGATAAAGCAGAAGGCAAGTCCTAGTATACACCATGCCACCTATGAATGGCCTGTATTTCTATTCTGTTAGGTTTCTTTTTCTCCATCATATTAGGATTAGTAGTCAGAGTCTAGTAAGGTATGGGTTAGTGTCAGGGATTCAGTATTTCAAATGGAAAATAGGGAAATGAATCTAATGTGTATGCGAATATTTGTTAGACAAAAATCTTCCTACTGTCATCCAAAAAAATGCCTTGATAGTTCCTTCACCACAAGTAATACACAATTAGTGGAGAGTTTGAAAATCTGTGAATATATATCTGGAAAAGAAAATGCTCAGGAGTTCACAATCTTGGAGGTGGTAGAGGAATTTCCAAAATTAAGGTAAAGGGTAAACACTTCACAAACATGGAGCTCTGGTGGCCTAATTAATTTCTGAGAAACTGCCTCTGAGTTTGGGCCCTTGAAATGTTTGTTGTTGTCAGGAGCTTTCGCTTCCTTTGTAGTGAGACCATCAAAGCTGCGTCAGCATCTATGTGACCTGGATGACATGGTTCCTTATTTGCAATAGAACATGAGGCAGCAGTTCTGAATTCTCTCTTTGTAGGTAAACTGAGGCCACTGGGGTCTAAGTGTCTAACCATGTGGTCTGTGAGCCATTTGGTCATACTTCACTTTTCGTGGTGTTTCTTACTGCTGCACTGGGAGTTTGGTATTGGCTTCACAAAATACAAAAAGAAAAACTGGGACACAGTGCTATAGAAAGTACTCTCACGTGTAGTGGGTGAGGGTCTGCAGGAGAATGCACCAACCAGGCTTCTATCCCCAAAAGCTTGCACCCATGTCCATATCAACCTGATTCTGAATATTGCCCTGAAACCTCTCCATATAATAAGGTCCGTTAACTTGTATGGTTCTGCTGGCTGCACCATGTCAGTCACAAGGCATTTGGAAGCCAATGGCAGATCCACATGGCCCCACGACAGATGTTTTATCATACACCTGCCCACCACTGCTCTAGGCCAACTAGTCAGCAGGCCTCAACATTCTGGCATCTCTGTTCTCACCGTTTTCATGAAACCCAGTCAATCAATGGAATGTCTGGTACACTCGTGATCAGCAATAGACATCCAAAGGTTCTCCAGTGCCACCTGTTCATAAGAATTTAAAAAATTTTATGGTATTTATCTAGCCAATTTTCAAAGATAAATTTGGAGGCACTGTGGCATTCAATTCATTCGGGAACCATGAAATAGTGAGGAAGCTCATTTCAATTAAAGCTCGGGAGAACTCTCAGAGGCAAGGCTTCCCAAAGAGTGGCCAAAAGGTCACATTAAGCCAGGCCCATTGAGGTCTACAATTGAGGGCCATGTTTTTTTTGACTCTCAACTATGGCTTCCAAGTCTTTCTGAATAAAGTCATGTGATATCCTGGCTGAGATTCCCAGTGCTCTTTGAAAGCTATCCTGGGCCTAGATCTCAGTCTCCAAGGGCAACTCTCATGCGTGGCCTCCTAAAATCCCAACACAATTCATGCCAATACTTCTCTGAGATCTGTTCCAGAACTCAGTCTCTAAGGGGAATCACTCCAGAGTTCAAGCACAGGTGGACCCAGTCATCTCTTCCAACCACCACACAAATGACCACAATTAAACCAAAACACTCCCACATGGCCCTCATCTTCTTCAATTTAGAGACTCATCATAACCTCTGGCTGGAGGTTTCCATGAAGGGCGCAGCTTAAGACAGTGTCCAATATAAGCTCACATGCCTCTCATTTGCCTAAAGTCAGGGTGGCATGGAAACTCTTCCTGTGAAGCAGGAGTGATCAAATAGGCCTGCCAATAATACTGCTCTACTTCTCCAATTTGAGGCCTATTCTCTGTGGGGTATAGATTCTTTATGTGAATTGGGGTCATGAGAAAACTCAAGCAACTATGGGCTACCCTCTGCAGGGCTTTGAAGAATCCATTTGAGTGAGTCGAGGAGTTGGACCAAATGTTCTTTAGATATAGAGTTTTGATTAGAGAGTGAGTGTAAATGTCAGCATATGTGAACAGTCAGTCACAGTGATAAACTGGGGAAAATGTGTAAGAAAGCAGATATCAATAGAGACATTAGGAAATAAGGCAAAGTACAAAGTGGGTGATAGGATAAGACATTTTTAACAGGGTTCAGTTTCAATATATAATCTTAGGAAGAAACAAATATGTAGTCACCAATAGGAATGATATTTGAGATCATTAGTTAATCAGGGCATGGATGTTGTTAGTAATACATGCTCACTTTCAATATAGGCTTTGATACAATCATAAGTGTGACCCTTGCATTTTGTTTCAGGAATATTACCGTGATGAAATGTATATGTATATCAGGTGACTACAGTATTTCTTCCACCATTTCTGAAAGCAATATTTTAAAGACTTAAAAATTAGTATTGGGGATACAAACAGGTATACCATCGGTCTACGAATATAGAGATGATGCCTTAATAGACCATACTGTGAATAAATAATATAACTGGTTCAAACGTTAAATAATGGATTGAATTGATATCTGAAAATATATAGGAAATCTTATATTGATATACATACATTCATTCCAACCAGCTATACATCTAATGGTAATATTAGCGTTATGGTTTATCATGAAGAGTGTGTGAGTTTGGCTTCAAAAGTGATTATGGAAATCAATAATACTGTGTTTGGAAAGAATCTCATGAAAAGAACAGTCAAGAAACATGGAGGAATACATGTGTTCTGAAGTAGGAAGTGATTGAAAGTGAACCAAATGCCTATAAATTTGTGAAATTGTGGATGAAAGGATATATCCTATAATGTCCATAAACTGCAGAAATAGTAATGTACCAGTGTCTGAATAAAAATAAACTTCAAAATACACATCATGGTCCCATAGGTGTCTACTTACATTGATGTGAAACTGGTTCAGTCACTGTAGAAATATTACGAATTGTATACACCATTCACTTAATTTACTTTTCAGTACTAGGAAAAAATATGTATTTAAGGTGGATGAATATTTCTAAGAATAATTTTGTGAAAAGTTGATTATAAATCTACATACACACACATGAGTTTACTTAGGGAGTGTATAATAAGACACATATATTTCATATTTTGAAAATCTTAAGAGTAGATATCTATATCTATATAGATAGATAGATAAATAGATAGATACACACATACACAGACATTAAAATGTAACAATATATATGCCATTCGAAATTCATCATGAAATATATATCATCCACGTATCCAAAAATATTCATTTTACTGAACATTTATTTATACATAATATTGTTCATCTAGGAAATTCACCCATAGGTGGAAATTCCAGTTCCATCTGTATTTAGAGGGAGCGATCTCTTCTCACAATTTGTATCTTCCAAAATAAGCGATCTCACAAGAATGTACATGTGATACCAGGTAGAATTCTAAAAATGCATAAAAAAATACATTTGATGAATAGGCTACAGAGAAAGGGAGACAGAAATTTACATATGTGTTAACTTTAAAAACTCATGGAGAAGTATTACAATGAAAAGTTGACTAGATTTATAACACATACCATTGATAAAGCAGAAGGCAAGTCCAAGTATACACCATGCCTCCTATGAAAGGCCTGTATTTCTATTCTGTTAGGTTTCTTTTTCTCTATCATATTAGGTTTAGTAGTCAGAGTCTAGTAGGGTATGGGTTAGTGTCAGGGATTCAGTATTTCAAATGGAAAATAGGAAAATGAATCTAATATGTATGCAAATATGTGCTACACAAAAATCTTCCCACTCTCAGCCAGAACAATGCTTTGACATTACCTTCGCCCCAAATAAGACACAATTAGTGGAGAAGAGTTAGAAAATCTGTGAATACATATGTGGAAAGGAAAATGCTCAGAACTTCACAAACTTGTAGGAGGTAGAACAGTTTACAAAAAGGGAGAGGGTAAACACTTCACAAACATGGAGCTCTGCTGGCCTAATGACTTTTTGAGAAACTGCCTCTGAGGTTGGGCAGTTGAAATATGTTTTTGTCAGGAGCTTTTGCTTCCTTTGTAGTGAGACCATCAATGCTGGGTCTCCATCTATGTGACCTGGATGACATGGTTCCTTATTTTCTAGTGGACATGAGGCAGCAGTGCTGAATTCTCTATTTGTAGGGAAACTTTGGCCACTGGGGTCTAAGTATCTAACCGTGTTGTCTGTAAAGCCATTTGTTCATGCTCCACTTTCGTGGTGTTTCTTACTGCTGCACTGTGAGTTTTGTATTGGCTTCACGAAATACAAGGAGCTCCACTGGGACACAGTGCTGGAGGATGTACTCTCATATGTGGTGGGTGAGGGTCTGCAGTAAAATGCACCAATGAGGCTTAAATCCCACATAGCTTTTCAACTCGACAATAGCCCCCTTATTCTGATCATTGGCAGGAATCCTCTCCATATAACAAGATGCCTTTACATAGAAGGGTCTGCTGGATGTACCATGTCAGTGACAAGTCATTTCTAAGCCAATGCCAGATCCACGTGGACCCACAACTGATGTTTTTTCACACACCTACACTCCACTGCTTTATGCCCACTAGTCTGCAGGCTCCAACTTACTGGCATCTATGTTCTACAGCATTTTCATGAAACACAGTCAATTAAGGCACTGTCTGGTACAATCATGATTAGCAACAGGACATCCAAATGTTCTCCAGTGCCATGGTATATATCTAGATATTTTTCAATAATGAAGTTGGAGGCACTGTGGGATTCAATTTATACAGGAACCAATAAATGGTTAGGAATCTCATTTCAATGAAAGCTCTGGTGAACTCTCACAGGCAAGGCTTCCCAAAGAGTGGGCAAAAGGTCTCATGAAGCCAGGCCCATTGAGGTCTACAATGTGAGTTGCATGTGTGTTTTGACTCTCAACTATGGCTGGAATCTTTCAGAATAAAATCTTGTGATATCCTGGCTTAGATTCCCAGTGCTCTGTGTAAAGTCACCCTGGGCCAAGATCTCAGATTCCAATGGTGAATCTCATGTGTGGCCTCCTGAAATCCCAACACAATTCATGGCAATACTTCTCTGAGGTCAGTTACACAACTCAGTCTCTAAGGGGAATCACAACAGAGTTCAAGCCCAGGTGGACCCAGGCATCTCTTCCAATTGCTACACAAATGATGACAATTAAAACCAAAACACTCTCACACGGCCCTCATCATCTTTTATATAGACACTAATCATAACCCCTAGCTGGAGGTTTCCATGAGGGGCACAGCCCAAGACAGTGTCAAAAATAAACTCCCTTGCCCCTCATTTGCCTAAAGTCAGGGTGGCCTGGACAACGTTAGTGTGAAACAGAAGTGATCAAATAGGCCTGCCGTTAATACTACTCCACTTCTCAAATTTGAGGCCTACTGACTGTGGGGTATAGATTTTTAGTGTGAATTGGAGTTATAAGAAAACCCAAGCACCTATTGTCTCCCCTCTGCAGCCCTTTGAAGAACTTATTTGACACAAATGATCCCTATTCTCACTTGATGGAGGTCAGGAATCTTACAGAGGAAGGCGAGAGGCATCATCCACAATCACTGATCTTTTTTCCATTTAGGTTTTGGATGCCCACATGGGATCTTTCTTTAGATTCATCAGGTGCTGAAAATCTAAACCACAGGCTCACACAGGGCCAAGAGGCTGATTCAGACACATCCATTTCCAAAGCTATGAAGCAAAGAGCCACAGGTGATGCCCATTCATTTCCATTTTAAAACTGTTTTCTTCAGGCTTCACAAAGGGGTGGCCTGAGGCAAAGACCTTTCTGACATTCAGAGCAACAGAACAATAGGTAATCAAAAGGCCCCAAGCAGGGTTTCTCCACGGAGACTTTCCTGGTTACTCTGATATATGAGTTTTCTGAGATGCTCGCCATTCCCTTCAGCTATCCAGTACATGGCCATGTCACAGAGCTTGGAGGTGGTACATATCTTGTACAAAAATACATGATACTAATCTTGAGAGTGGCCAGAATTCATGAAAAAATGGAAAATTAGGTAGATAGCCGGTGTTGCCCATGGATAAGGCAAGCCTCAGTCCATTCATTAATTGGAAAGGATGCATGCTGGGAAGCTTTCTACTAGACAGGACACAACCAATGAGCTATTTTTTTTCTAATATCTACAAAGAAAAATACAGTGGGATACACAGACATAGAAACAGTCTCCTTGTCAAATGACTTACTGGAAACAGTCCACTCCAAACCAAACAAACCTCCTTTTTTACCTATTCTCAGAACATGAGAAAAAAACCACAAACACAAACCAACACCCACAAATGCAACTTTTTCCCACAAGTAGGTCTGTTACTATCTGGAGTGTCCTCTGACTGGTAGGCCATATGATGTTCCCCAGAAATGGCCTTTCTGTCTCACATCTGGTCTCCTTGGTCAACTCTGTGAAGTTGTCAGGAGGCAGTGGTGAGCCAATTCCTGTCCTCTCAGGAAAGACCCCTCTTCAGAGCTTTCTTGGTATTTGGCAACCCTTACATCAGTAGGTACCAAGAAAGAATGACTCTGTCCTTAGTGAATCCAAACAAGTGAGCCCACTGCAACTGGGACTGGGACTGGCTCTGGGTGCCTGGCTTCCTGGATCACAAAATTCAGAGAGTTCCATCTCCAAGGAAATGAGGTGAGGTCACTACCTTCAGGAAATAAATGAGGTCCCTGTCTTGGCCACCACTTTGTCCTAACAGTTGCGTCCTAGTGTCTCCTGACATGGAGGCTGCCCTACTTCCTGTGATACATTCACATATTAGAATGGTATAGAAACCATAGTCACCTGGGAACAGCTCTCCACACAGGCCTGCTTTGGTCCATCTTCCCTGCATTAAAAATAGAGAGGATGACTCAGACACATCCTTTCATCCTGACCATGTTGTTTGCCATGGAATATGACTTTTGTTCTCTCAGGTCTTTCATAGCTGCCAACATCTTCTCCAGGGATTATTTCTGCATGGATTTTGAGGTACTCAGCAGGTGGAAGATCTCCTAACTTCCTGTATTGTAATATCAACTTTATCCCTCCTCTTCTGTAAAGTGAGATTGAGGGAACATTGTATGGTTAGGGTCAATAGCATGTTCCATTTGGCTTAGGAATCATTCTGCTGGATGAATAATGGTATTGGGAACCAGCGATATTTAAAAGAATATAGAGGTAAAATATAAGTATGAAAACAGAAATCTAGGTAATATTTTAAGCCCAGAAGGATTTGGGCCCTTGATTGGGATCCTTAGCTTGAGTAATGTTTTGCACCGAGGTCTCAGTTAAATCGATATACAATGGCATAAGACCGTGTACCTCAGATGATTGAATGTAGAAGAGAACATCCAGTGAAAAAGGGATAGTGTGTAGGATTAGAAAGATAGTCCGTAGGTTTAGAAGGAAGAGTGAGTCTAGGATTTGGACCAAAAGTTCTTTAGCAATAGGTTTCGGTTAGAGAGTGAATATTAATGGCACCATATGTGAAAAGTCGGGCACAATGATGAACTGGGAAAAAATATGTAGGAAAGCAGACATCCATAGAGACATTAGGAAATCAGGCAAAGTATAACGTGAGTGATAGGATTAGACATTTTCAACAGGGTTGAGGTTGAATACATAATCTTAAAAAGAAACAAAAATGTAGTCACCAATTGGATTGACATTTGAGAGCATTAGGCAAACTGGGCATGGATGTTTTTAGTAATCCATGTTCACATTCCATTGAGGCTTTATTGCAATCATAACGGTGACCTTTGCATTTTGTGTCCAGAATATTACTGTGATAATATGTATATGTAGATCAGGTGACATGAGTATTTCTTCCACCTTTTCTGGGAGCAATATTTTGAAAACATATGAATTAGTACTGGGGATACTAATAGGTTTACCCTGTGTTGATGAATATAGAGATGATGCATTAATAGACCATACTGTGAAAAAATTATATGACTGGTTCCAAATTTAAATAATGGATTGTTTTAATATCTGAAAATATAGAGGAAATCATATATTGATATACGTACATTAATTCCAACCAGTTATATATCTAATGGCATTATTAGGGTTACCGTTTATCATGAATAGTGTGTGAGTTTTGCTTCAAAAATGATTATTCAATCGAAAATAACGTGTTTAGAAAGAAGTCCAGTGAAAAGACCCGTCAAGAAACATGAAGGAATATATGTGTTCCGAAGGAGGAAGTGATTGAAAGTGAACCAAATATTTATAAATTTGTGAACTTGTGAATGAAAGGATATATTTTATGATGTCCATAAACTGAATAAATAATAACGTACCAAGTTTGAATAAAAATGAACTTTAACAAACACATCATATCAAATAGGAATGTATTTGCATTGATGTTAAACTTGGTCAGTTACTCTAGAAATATTAGGATTTGTAAGAACCCTTCCCTGAAGTTAGTTTTCAGTACTAGGAAACAAATATGTATGTCAGTGGATGTATATTTCTGAGAATAAACTTGTTAAAAGTTAATTATAAATCCACATATATGAATATGAATGAATTCAGGCGGTGTATAAGAAGACATATATTTCATATTTTGGAAAATCTGGAGACTATATATATATATATATATATATATATATATATATATATATAGACACACAAACACACACACATTATAATGTCACAATATATATGTCAATCGAAATTCATCATGAAAAATAACTCATCCGCATATCCCAAAATATTCATTTTACTGAACATGGATGTATGTAGAATGTTGTTCATCTAGGAAGCTCACCCATGGGTTGAATTTTCTGTACCAACAGCATTTAGGAGGAGTGATCTCTTCTCACAAATAGTATCTGCCAAGTCAGCCACCTCACAAGAATGTACGTGTGAAACCAGGTAGGATTCTATTTGTGCATATAAAAATACATGTGCTTAATAGGCTACAGAGAAAGGGAGACAGGAATTCATATATTTCTTAACTTTAAAAACACATGGAATAGTGTGTAGTGTCCCTCTTTATCCCTTTTGATTAACTTTGGCTTAAAAAAAAGAAATTTATTGAGAATTTTTGTATATATGTTTGTCAGGAATATTGCTCTGAAGTTTTCTTTCCTTGATGTGTCTTTGTCTGATTTTGGTATGTGAGTGATACTATCCTCATGAAATGAGTTTGGAGGAGTTCCAGGCTTTTCTATTTTATGGAATAATTTGAGGAGTATTGTGATGAATGCTTCTTTGAAGGTCTTGTAGAACTTGACTGAGAATCTGTCTGTTCCTGGGTGTTGCTTGATTGGTAGGCTGTTGACAGCAACTTCTATTTCATTGCTTGAAATTGATTTGTTTAAATTGTTCATGTCCTACTAATTCAGTTTGGGTATATCTCTAAAATTTTATTGATGTCATCATGGTATTTTAATTTATTAGAGTATAAATTTTCAAATTAGTTTTTAATTATTCTCTGTATTTCAGTTGTGTACTCTGTAAAAGTTCTTTTACGATCCTTAATTTTAGTAATTTGAGGTTTTTTTTCTTCTTTAGCTTGGTTAAGGATGTGTCAATTTTATTTAGTTTTCGAAGATTATATTTTGTTTTGTGTCAAAAAAAAATAACATATGGAAAAGTATTTCAGCAAATTGAATAGATTTATAACTCCTACCTTATATCATGCAAAAGGCAAGTCCAACTATACACCATGTCCCTTCTGAAATGCTTGTATTTCTATTCTGTTTGGGATATTTTTCTCCATTATATTAGTATTAGTAGTCAGAGTCTAGTAGGGTATATGAATGTTTCTGAGAATAATCTTGAGAAAAGATGATTATAAATACACATTCATGAATATGAAAAATTTAGGAAGTGCAAAATAAGACAAAAATATTCCATATTTTCAAAAATTTGGAGAGTATATCTATATCTATCTATATCTATATCTATATCTATATCTATAAACACACACACACACACACACACAACACTCACAGACATTAAAAAGTACCAATATAAATGCCAATAGAAATTCATCAGTAAATATATATCATCCACAGATGCAAAAATATTTATTTTACTGAACATGAGTTTATGTATAATGTTGTTCTACTAGGACGCTCTCCTATAGGTTGTATTTTCATTTAAAACAGTTTTAGGAGGAGTGAACTCTTCTCACAATTTGTATCTGCCAAGACAGCCACCTCACAAAAATGTACGTGTGATACCTGGTAGGATTCTATATATGCATATAAATATACATGTGTGAATAGGCTACAGAAAAGGGAAACAAGAATTCACATATTTGTTAAATTTAAAAACACATGGAGAATATTTCCATTAAAATTTGAATAGATTTATAAAACCTACCTTATATAATGCAAATGTCAAGTCCAACTATACAACATGTCTCCTCTGAAGTGCTTGTATTTCTATTGTGTTGGGTTAATTTTTCCCATTATAATAGGATGAATAGTCTGAGTCTACTAGGTATGGGTTAGTTTCAGGGATTCAGTATTTGAATGGAAAATTGGAAAATGAATCCAATGTGTATGTAAATATATGCTGCACAAATATCCTCCCGCTCTCATCCAGAACAATGCCTTGATATTACCTTCACCCCAAGTAAGACGCAATTAGAGGAGAAGAGTTACAAAATCAGTGAATACATATCTGGAATGGAAAATGCTCAGGAGTTCACAACCTTTGAGGTGGTAGAGGAGTTTCCAAAATTAAGGGACAGGGTAAACACTCCACAAACATGGAGCTCTGCTGGCCTAAAAACTTTTTGAGAAACTGCCTCTGAGCTTCCGCAATTGAAATATATGTTGTTTTCAGATGATTTGGCTTCCTTTGTAGTGAGACCATCAAAGCTGGGTCTGCATCTATGTGACCTGAAGGACATGGTTTCTTATTTTCCAATGAACAAGATGAAGCAGTGCTGAATCCTCTCTTTGTAGGTAATCTGAGGCCACTGGGGACTAAGTGTCTCCCCGTGTGGACTGTGAAGCCATTAGGTCCTCCACCACTTTTTGTGGTGTTTTTCCTGCTGCATTGTGAGTTTGGTATTTGTTTCACGAAATACTAGGAGCTAAACTGAGACACAGTGCTGGAGGGAGTTGTGTCACGAGTGGTGGGTCAGGGTCTGCAAGAGAATTCACAAACTAGGCTTCTATCTCTCACAGCTTGCCCCATTGCCCCCTTGTCCATATCAACCTGATTCTTCATTTTCCTCTGAAAACTCTCCATATAACAAGATGCCTTTACATATAAGGGTCTGCTGGCTGCACCATGTCAGTTACAAGCCATTTGGAATCCAATGGTAGATCCACATGGCCCTACCACGGATGTTGTATCAAACACCTCCCCACCACTGCTCTAGACCCACTACTCAACAGGCTCCAACTTACTGGCATCTCTGTTCTACATCATTTTCATGAAACTCAGAAAATCAAGGCACTCTCTGGTATACTCATGAACAGTAACAGGACATCCAATATTTCTCCAGTGCCACCTGGTCATAGGAATTTTAAAAATTTCATGGTATTTATCTATCCATTTCTCGAGCATGAAGTTGGAGGCACTGTGGATTTCAATTCATGCAGCAAACATTAAATGGTGAGGAAGCTCATTTCAATGAATTCTCTGGAGAACTCTCACAGGCAAGGCTTCCCAAAGAGTGGACAAAAGGTCACATTAGGCCAGGCCCATTGAGGTCTACAATGTGAGGTCCATGTGTGTTTTGACTCTCAACTATGGCTGCCATTTCCTTAACAATAAAATCATGTGATATCCTTGCTGAGATTCCCAGGCCTCTGTGGAAATCCACCCGGGGCCTAGGTCTCAGTTTCCAAGAGCGACTTTCATGCTTGGCCTATTAAAATCCCAACAAAATTCATGACAATGTTTCTCTGAGTTCAGTTCCAAAACCCAGTCTCTAAGGGGTATCACACCAGAGTTCAAGCCTACATGTACCCAGTCATTTTTTCCAATGCCACACAAATGACCAAAATTAAAACCAAAACACTCCCACATGGCCCTCATCTTATTCCATATAGGGAATCATCTTAACCTCTGGCTGGAGGATTCCATGAGGGGCGCAGCCCAAGACAGTGTCCAAAATCAGCTCGTTTGCCCCTCATTTGCCTAACGTCAGGGTAGCCTGGACACAGTTTCTGTGAACCAGGAGTGAACAAATAAGCCTGCCGTTAATACTTCTGTGTTCCTCCAATTTGACGCCTACTGATTTTAGATATCGATTCTTTAGGTGATTTAGAGTCATGCAAAAACACAAGCACCTCTGCAGGGCTTTGAAAAACTCATTTGACCCAAAGAATCCCTATTGTCATTTGATGGAGTGCAGGAACCTAACAGAGGAAGGCAAGAGACTTCATCCACAATGAATGATATTTTTTGCCATTTTGGTTTTGGAAGCTCACATGGGATCATTCTTAAGATCCATCAGGTGCTGAGAATCTAAGTCACAGCCACACACAGGTCCAAGAGGCTGATAAAGACACATCCTTTTCGAAAGCAATTAAGCAAGAGCCACAGGTGAGGCCCATTCATTTCCATTTGAAAACTGTTTTCTTCAGGCTTCACAAAGGGGTGGCCTGAGCAAAGACCTTCCTGACATTCAGTGCAACACAACAATAAGTAAGCAAAAGGCCCAAAGCAGGGTTTCTGCACTGAGACTATCCTGGTCACACTGATATCTGAGTTTTCTGAGATGCTCGCCATTCTCTTCAGCTATCCAGTACATGGTCATGTCACAGAGCTTGGAGGTGGTACATATTTAGGACACAAATCCATGAGCCTATTCTGGAGAGTGGCCAGAATTCAGGAAGAAAACAACAACTTAGAAAGATAGCAGGTGTTGCACATCGATAAGACAAGCTGCAGTCCATTCATATATTGGGCAGGATGAATTATGGGAAGATTTATACTAGACAGGACACATCCATTAATGCATTCTCTTTTCTAATGTGTACAACAACGGACACAGTGGGATACACAGAAACAGAAACACTCGCCGTGTCAAATGACTTACTAGAAACTGTCCAGTCCAATCCAAACAAACCGCCTTTCCTATCTATTCTCAGAACATGAGACAAAACAACAAACCCACACCCACTCCCACAAAGGCACCTCCTTCCCCAAGTAGGTCTGTGACTATCCGGAGTGTCCTCTGACCAGTGGGCCATACAATGTTCCCCCGAAATGGCCTGTCTTCTCTCAGATTGTGTTTCCTTGACCAACTCTGTGAAGATGTCAGGAAAAAGTGGTTATCCACTACCTGTTTTCTCAGAAATGGTCCACCTTCAGAGCTCTCCTGACATTTGGCCATTCTCACATCATTAGGTACCAAGAAAATTGACTCTGTCCTTGGGAAATCCAAACAAGTGAGCCCACTGGGACTGGGACTGGGACTGCATCTGGGTGCCTGGCTTCTTGGATACCAAGTTCAGAGAGTTCCATCACCAAGGAAATGAGGTATGTCACATTCTTTGGAACTGAATGAGGTCACTGCCTTGGCAACCACTTTGTCCTAACAGTTGCTTCCAAGGGTAACATAAGATGGAGGTTGCCCCTACTTCCTGTGACACTTTCATAAGGTAGAATGTATATCAACCATTGGCACCCGGGAACAACTCTCCACTAAGGCCTGGTTTGGTCCCTCTTCTCTACAATAAGAAGAGAGATGCAGATTCAGAAACATCCCTTCATTCTGACCAGGTTGTTTGCCATGGAAGATGACTTTTGCTCTCTCAGTTGCTTCATACCTGTGTACAACTTCTCCAGGTATCATTTTTGCATGGACATTTGAGGTTCTCATTAGGTGGAAGGTCCCCAACTTTCCTGTATTGTAAGAACCACTCCGTCCCTGCTCTTCTGTAAAATGATTGAGGGAACAGTGTATACTTGGGGTTAAAAACAGGTTTGATTTGGGTTACGAACGATTCTGTGCGATGAATAATGGTATTGGTAACCTGCAATATTTACAAGAATATAGAGGTGATATGTAAGTATGAAAAGAGAAATCTAGGTATGATTTGAAGCCCAGAAGGGTTTTGCCCTTGATTGGGATACTTAGCTTTGAATTATGTTCTGCAAAGATGTCTCAGATAATTCGATATACAATGGCATAGGACTTTGTACATTGGATGATTGAATTTAGAAGAGAACATCCAGTCAAAAAGGGATATTCAGTAGGATTAGGAAGATAGTCGGTAGGTTTAGGAAGAAGAGTGAGTATAGGATTTGGACCAAAAGTTCTTTAGCAATACACTTTTGGTTATAGAGTGAATGTAAATGTCAGCTCATATGAAGAGTCAGTCACTATGTTGAACTGGGGAAAATATGTAGAAAAGCAGATATCAATAGAATTAAGAAATCAGGCAAATTATAAAGTGAGTGATAGAATTGGACATTTTCAACAGGGTTGGGTTTGAATATATAAATTAGGAAAAAACAAAAATGTAGTCACCAATAGGATTGACAATTGACAGCATTAGGCAACCTGGACACGGATGTTTTTAGAAATCCATGTTCACCTTCCATTTAGGATTTGGTACAATCATAAGTGTGACCTTTCCATTTTTGTCCAGAATATTACTGTGATAATGAGGTGACATGAGTATTTCTTTAACCATTTCTGGGAGCAATATATTGAAGATGTAAAATAAGAATCGGGGTACAAAGAGGTGTACCCTGTTTCTATGAACATAGAGAAAAAGCATGAATAGACCATACTGTGAATAAATAATATAACTTTTTTGAACTTGAAATAATGAATTGAACTGATATCTGAAAAATTAAAGGAAATCGTATATTGATATACAAACATTCATTCCAACCAGTGATATATCTAATGGAAATATTAGTGTTTTGGTTTATCATGAAGAGTGTGTGAGGTTTGCTTAAAAATGATTATGGAAATTCAAAATAATGTGTATGGAAAGAAGTCTCATGAAAAGACCAGTCAAGAAACCCTGAGAATACATGTGTTCAGAAGCAAGAAGTGATTAAAGTTGAAACAAATGCCTATTAATTTGTGAACTTGTGGATGAAATGTATATCCTATGATGTGCAAAAACTGAAGAAACAATAATGTACCAGTGTCAAATACAAATGAATGACAAATTACATATCATGTCCCATAGGAGTCTACTTGCATTGATGTTAGACTGGGTCAGTTACTGTAGAATAATTAGGATTTGTATGCACCATTCACTGAAGTTAGTTTTCAGTACTAGGAAACAAATATGTATTTCAGGTGGATGAATATTTCTGATTATAATCTTGTGAAAAGTGGATTATAAATCCACATACATGAACATGAATGAATTTAGAGAGTGTATATTAGACATATATATTTCATATTTTGAAAAATTTGGAGAGTATATCTATATCTATATCTACACACACACACACACACACACACACACACACACACAACACTCACAGACATTAAAAAATACCAATATAAATGCCAATCGAAATTGATCAGTAAATATATATGATCCACAGATGCAAAAATATTTATTTTGCTGAACATGAGTTTATGTATAAAGTTGTTTTACTAGGACGCTCTCCTATAGGTTGAATTTTCATTTCCAACAGCATTTAGGAGGAGTGAACTCTTCTCACAATTTGTATCTGCCAAGACAGCCACCTCACAAAAATGTACGTGTGATACCTGCTAGGATTCTATATATGCATATATATATACATGTGTGAATAGGCTAAAGAAAAGGGAAACAAGAATTCACATATTTGTTAAGTTTAAAAACACATGGAGAATATGTCCATTAAAATTTGAATTCATTTATAACTCCTACCTTATATAATGCAAATGTCAAGTCCAACTATAAAACATGTCTCCTCTGAAGTGCTTGTATTTCTATTGTGTTGGGTTAATTTTCCCCATTATATTAGGATGAATAGTCTGAGTCTACTAGGTATGGCTTAGTGTCAGGAATTCAGCATTTCGAATGGAAAATTGGAAAATGAATCCAATGTGTATGTAAATATATGCTGCACAAATATCCTCCCGCTCTCATCCAGAACAATGCCTTGACATTACCTTCACCCCAAGTAAGACACAAGTAGAGGAGAAGAGTTACAAAATCAGTGAATACATATCTGGAATGGAAAATGATCAGGAATTCACAACCTTGGAGGTGGTAGAGGAGTTTGCAAAACTAAGGGACAGGGTAAACACTCCACAAACATGGAGCTCTGCTGGCCTAAAAACTTTTTGAGAAACTGCCTCTGAGCTTCTGTACTTGAAATATATGTTGTTTTCAGGAGATTTGTCTTCCTTTGTAGTGAGACCATCAAAGCTGGGTCTGTATCTATGTGACCTGGAGGACATGGTTTCTTATTTTCCAATGAACAAGATGAAGCAGTGCTGAATCCTCTCTTTGTAGGTAAACTGAGACCACTGGGTACTAAGTGTCTCCCCGTGTGCACACTGAAGCCATTTGGTCCTCCTCCACTTTTTGTGGTGTTTTTGCTGCTGCACTGTGAGTTTGGTATTTGTTTCCCGAAATACTAGGAACTAAACTGGGACACAGTGCTGGAGGGAGTTCTGTCACGTGTGGTGGGTCAGGGTCTGCAAGAGAATGCACCAACTATGCTTCTACCTCTCACAGCTTGCCCAATTGACTGCATGTCCATATCAACCTGATTCTTAATTTTCCTCTGAAAACTCTCCATATAACAAAATGCCTTTACATATAAGGGTCTGCTGGCTGCACCATATCAGTTACAAGCCATTTGGAATCCAATGGTAGATCCACATGGCAGTACCATGGATGTTTTATCAAACACCTCTCCACCACTGCTCTAGACCCACTACTCAGCAGACTCCAACTTACTGGCATCTCTGTTCTACACCATTTTTATGAAACTCAGTAAATCAAGGCACTGTCTGGTATACTCATGATCGGCAACAGGACATCCAATGTTTCTCCAGTGCCACCTGGTCATTGGAATTTCAAAAATTTCATGGTATTTATTTAGCCATTTTTCAAGCATGAAGTTGGAGGCACTGTGGGTTTCAATTCATTCAGCAAACATTAAATGGTGAGGAAGCTCATTTCAATGAAATCTCTGGAGAAATCTCACAGGCAAGGCTTCCCAAAGAGTGAACAAAAGGTCACATTAGGCCAGGCCCATTGAGGTCTACAATGTGAGGTCCATGTGTGTTTTGACTCTAAACTATGGCTGCCATTTCTTTAAGAATAAAATCATGTGATATCCTTGCTGAGATTCCCAGGCCTCTGTGGAAATCCACCGGGGCCTAGGTCTCAGTTTCCAAGAGCGACTTTCATGCGTGGCCTCTTAAAATCCCAACAAAATTCATGCCAATGCTTCTCTGAGTTCAGTTTCAAATCCCAGTCTCTAAGGGGAATCACACCAGAGTTCAAGCCTACCTGGACCCAGTCATTTTTTCCAATGCCACACAAATGATCAAAATTAAAATCAAAACACTCCCACATGGCCCTCATCTTTTTCCATATAGTCAATCATCTTAACCTCTGGGTGGAGGTTTCCATGAGGGGCGCAGCCAAAGACAGTGTCCAAAATCAGCTCGTTTACCCCTCATTTTCCTAAAGTCAGGGTAGCCTGGACACCGTTTCTGTGAACCAGGATTGAACAAATAAGCCTGCCGTTAATACTTCTGTGTTTCTCCAATTTGATGCCTACTGATTTTAGGTATCGATTCTTTAGGTGATTTCGAGTCATGCGAAAACACAAGCACCTCTGCAGGGCTTTGAAGAACTCATTTGACCCAAAGAATCCCTATTCTCATTTGATGGAGTGCAGGAACCTAACAGAGGAAGGAAAGAGACTTCATCCACAATGAATGATATTTTTGCCATTTTGGTTTTGGAAGCTCACATGGGATCATTCTTAAGATCCATCAGGTTCTGTGAGTCTAAGTCACAGCCACACACAGGTCCAAGAGGCTGATAAAGACACATCCCTTTCCAAAGCAATTAAGCAAAGAGCCACAGGTGAAGCCCATTCATTTCCATTTGAAAACTGTTTTCTTCAGGCTTCACAAAGGAGTGGCCTGAGGCAAAGACCTTCCTGACATTGAGTGCAACACAACAATAAGTAAGCAAAAGGCCCAAAGCAGGGTTTCTGCACTGAGACTTTCCTGGTCACGCTGATATCTGAGTTGTCTGAGATTCTCGACATTCTCTTCAGCTATCCAGTACATGGCCATGTCACAGAGCTTGGAGGTGGTACATATTTTGGACACAAATCCATGAGCCTATTCTGGAAAGTGTCCAGAATTCAGAAAGAAAACAACAACTTAGAAAGATAGCAGGTGTTGCACATCTATAAGACAAGCTGCAGTCCTTTCATATATTGGGCAGGATGAATTATGGGAAGATTTATACTAGACAGGACACACCCATTAATGCATTCTCTTTTCTAATGTCTACAACAACGAACACAGGGGGATAACAGAAACAGAAAAACTCGCCATGTCAAATGACTTACTAGAAACTGTCCATTCCAAACCAAACAAACCGCCTTTCCTATCTATTCTCAGAACATGAGACAAAACAACAAACCCACACCCACTCCCCCAAAGGCACCTCCTTCCCCCAAGTAGGTCTGTGACTATCCGGAGTGTCCTCTGACTGGTGGGCCATACTATGTTCCCCCAAAATGGACTGTCTTCTCTCAGATCTTGTTTCATTGACCAACTCTGTGAAGATGTCAGGAAAAAGTGGTTAGACACTACCTGTTTTCTCAGGAAAAATCCATCTTCAGAGCTCTCCTGGCATTTGGCCATCCTCACATCATTAGGTACCAAGAAAACTGACTGTCCTTGGTAAATCCAAACAAGTGAGCCCACTGGGACTGGGACTTGGACTGCCTCTGGGTGCCTGGCTTCTTGGATACCAAGTTCAGAGAGTTCCATCACCAAGGAAATGAGGTATGTCACATTCTTTGGAACTGAATGAGGTCCCTGCCTTGGCACCCACTTTGTCCAAACAGTTGCTTCCAAGGGTAACATAAGATGGAGGTTGCCCCTACTTCCTGTGACACTTTCATAAGGTAGAATGTATATCAACAATTGGCACCCGGGAACAGCTCTCCACTCATGCCTGGTTTGGTCCATCATCTCTAAAATAAGAAGAGAGAGGCAGATTCAGACACATCCCTTCATCCTGACCAGGTTCTTTTCCATGGAAGAGGACTTTTGCTCTCTCTGGTGCTTCATACCTGAATACAACTTCTCCAGGTATCATTTGTGCATGGACATTTGAGGTTCTCATCAGGTGGAAGGCCCCCAACTTTCCTGTATTGTAAGAACCACTCTGTCCCTGCTCTTCTGTAAATTGATTGAGGGAACAGTGTATACTTGGGGTTAAAAACAGGTTTCATTTGGGTTAGGAATGATTCTGTGCGATGAATAATGGTATTGGAAACATGCAATATTTACAAGAATATAGAGTTGAAATGTAAGTATGAAAACAGAAATCAAGGTATGATTTGAAGCCCAGAATAGTGTTGCCCTTGATTGGGATACTTAGCTTTGAATTATGTTCTGCAAAGTTGTCTCAGATAATTCGATACACAATGGCATAGGACCTTGTAAATTGGATGATTGAATTTAGAAGAGAACATCCAGTCAAAAAGGGATATTCAGTAGGATTAGGAAGATAGTCGGTAGGTTTAGGAAGAAGAGTGAGTATAGGATTTGGACCAAAAGTTCTTTAGCAATAGACTTTCGGTTATAGAGTGAATGTAAATGTCAACACATATGAAGAGTCAGTCAGTATGTTGAACTGGGGAAAATATGTAGAAAAGCCGATATCAATAGAAACATTACGAAATGAGGGAAAGTATAAAGTGAGTGATAGAATTAGACATTTTCAACAGGGTTGAGTTTGAATATATAAATTAGGAAAAAACAAATATGTAGTCACCAATAGAATTGACAATTGACAGCATTAGGCAACCTGGACATAGATGTTTTTAGAAATCCATGTTCACTTTCTATTTAGGCTTTGGTACAATCATAAGTGTGACCTTTCCATTTTTTGTCCAGAATATTACTGTGATAATGAGGTGACACGAGTATTTCTTTCACCATTTCTGGGAGCAACATATTGAAGATGTAAAATTAGAATTGGTTGTACAAAGAGGTGTACCCTGTTTGTATGAACATAGAGAAAAAGCATGAATTGACCATACTGTGAATAAATAATATAACTTTTTTGAACTTTAAATAATGCATTGAACTGATATCTGAAAAATTAAAGGAAATCGTATATTGATATACAATCATTAATTCCAACCAGTTATTTATCTAATGGAAATATTAGTGATTTCTTTTATCATGAAGAGTTTGTGAGTTTTGCTTCAAAATGATTATGGAAATTCAAAATAATGTGTTTGGTAAGAAGTCTCATGAAAAGACCAGTCAAGAAACCCTGACAATACATGTGTTCTGAAGCAAGAAGTGATTAAAGTTGAAACAAATGCCTATTAATTTGTGAACTTGTGGGTGAATTGTATATCCTATGATGTGCAAAAACTGAAGAAACAATAATGTACCAGTGTCGAATACAAATGAATGACAAATTACATATCATGTCCCATAGGAGTCTACTTGCATTGATGTTAGACTGGGTCAGTTACTGTAGAATAATTAGGATATGTATGCACCATTCACTGAAGTTAGTTTTCAGTACTAGGAAACAAATATGTATTTCAGGTGCATGAATATTACTGATTATAATCTTGTGAAAAGTTGATTATAAATCCACATACATGAACATGAATGAATTTAGAGAGTGTATATTAGACACATACATTTCATATTTTGAAAAATTTGGAGAGTATATCTATATCTATATCTATATCTACACACACACACACACACACACACACACAACACTCACAGGCATTAAAAAGTACCAATATAAATGCCAATCGAAATTCATCAGTAAATATATGTCATCCAGAAATGCAAAAATATTTATTTTACTGAATATGACTTTATGTATAACGTTGTTCGACTAGGACGGTCTCCTATAGGTTGAATTTTTATTTCCAACAGCATTTAGGAGGAGTGAACTCTTCTCACAATTTGTATCTGCTAAGACAGCCAAATCACAAAATGTACATGTGATACCTGCTAGGATTCTATGTATGCATATATATATACATGTGTGAATAGGCTAAAGAAAAGGGAAACAAGAATTCACATATTTGTTAAGTTTAAAAACACATGGAGAATATGTCCATTAAAATTTGAATACATTTATAACTCCTACCTTATATAATGCAAATGTCAAGTCCAACTATACAACATGTCTCCTCTGAAGTGCTTGTATTTCTATTGTGTTGGGTTAATTTTCCCCATTATATTAGGATGAATAGTCTGAGTCTACTAGGTATGGCTTAGTGTCAGGAATTCAGCATTTCGAATGGAAAATTGGAAAATGAATCCAATGTGTATGTAAATATATGCTGCACAAATATCCTCCCGCTCTCATCCAGAAGAATGCCTTGACATTACCTTCACCCCAAGTAAGACACAATTAGAGGAAAAGAGTTACAAAATCAGTGAATACATATCTGGAATGTAAAATGCTCAGGAGTTCACAACCTTGGAGGTGGTAGAGGAGTTTGCAAAACTAAGGGACAGGGTAAACACTCCACAAATATGGAGCTCTGCTGGCCTAAAAACTTTTTGAGAAACTGCCTCTGAGCTTCCGCCCTTGAAATATATGTTGTTTTCAGGAGATTTGTCTTCCTTTGTAGGGAGACCATCAAAGCTGGGTCTGCATCTATGTGACCTGGAGGACATGGTTTCTTATTTTCCAATGAACAAGATGAAGCAGTGCTGAATCCACTCTTTGTAGGTAAACTGAGGCCACTGGGGACTAAGTTTCTCCCCATGTGGACTGTAAAGCCATTTGGTCCTCCTCCACTTTTTGTGTTTTTTTTGCTGCTGCACTGTGAGTTTGGTATTTGTTTCATGAAATACTAGGAGCTAATCTGGGACAGAGTGCTGGAGGGAGTTCTGTCACGTGTGGTGGGTCAGGGTCTGCTAGAGAATGCACCAAATAAGCTTCGATCTCTCACAGCTTGCCCCATTTCCCCCTTGTCCATATCAACCTGATTCGTAATTTTCCTCTGAAAACTCTGCATATAACAAGATGCTTTTACATATAAGGGTCTGCTGGCTGTACCACGTCAGTTACAAGCCATTTGGAATCCAATGGTAGATCCACATGGCCCTACCACGGATGTTTTATCAAACACCTCCCCACCACTGCTCTAGACCCACTACTCAGCAGGCTCCAACTTACTGCCATCCTATTCTACACCATTTTCATGAAACTCCGTAAATCAAGGCACTGTCTGGTATACTCATGATCAGCAACAGGACATCCAATGTTTCTCCAGTGCCACCTGGTCATAGAAATTTCAAAAATTTCATGGTATTTATCTAGCCATTTTTCAAGCATGAAGTTGGAGGCACTGTGGGTTTCAATTCATTCAGCAAACATTAAATGGTGAGGAAGCTCATTTCAATGAAATCTCTGGAGAACCCTCACAGGCAAGGCTTCCCAAAGAGTGAACAAAAGGTCACATTAGGCCAGGCCCATTGAGGTCTACAATGTGAGGTCCATGTGTGTTTTGACTCTAAACTATGGCTGCCATTTCTTTAAGAATAAAATCATGTGATATCCTTGCTGAGATTCCCAGGCCTCTGTGGAAATCCACCGGGGCCTAGGTCTCAGTTTCCAAGAGCGACTTTCATGCGTGGCCTCTTAAAATCCCAACAAAATTCATGCCAATGCTTCTCTGAGTTCAGTTTCAAATCCCAGTCTCTAAGGGGAATCACACCAGAGTTCAAGCCTACCTGGACCCAGTCATTTTTTCCAATGCCACACAAATGATCAAAATTAAAATCAAAACACTCCCACATGGCCCTCATCTTTTTCCATATAGTCAATCATCTTAACCTCTGGGTGGAGGTTTCCATGAGGGGCGCAGCCAAAGACAGTGTCCAAAATCAGCTCGTTTACCCCTCATTTTCCTAAAGTCAGGGTAGCCTGGACACCGTTTCTGTGAACCAGGATTGAACAAATAAGCCTGCCGTTAATACTTCTGTGTTTCTCCAATTTGATGCCTACTGATTTTAGGTATCGATTCTTTAGGTGATTTCGAGTCATGCGAAAACACAAGCACCTCTGCAGGGCTTTGAAGAACTCATTTGACCCAAAGAATCCCTATTCTCATTTGATGGAGTGCAGGAACCTAACAGAGGAAGGAAAGAGACTTCATCCACAATGAATGATATTTTTGCCATTTTGGTTTTGGAAGCTCACATGGGATCATTCTTAAGATCCATCAGGTTCTGTGAATCTAAGTCACAGCCACACACAGGTCCAAGAGGCTGATAAAGACACATCCCTTTCCAAAGCAATTAAGCAAAGAGCCACAGGTGAAGCCCATTCATTTCCATTTGAAAACTGTTTTCTTCAGGCTTCACAAAGGAGTGGCCTGAGGCAAAGACCTTCCTGACATTGAGTGCAACACAACAATAAGTAAGCAAAAGGCCCAAAGCAGGGTTTCTGCACTGAGACTTTCCTGGTCACGCTGATATCTGAGTTGTCTGAGATTCTCGCCATTCATTTCAGCTATCCAGTACATGGCCATGTCACAGAGCTTGGAGGTGGTACATATTTTGGACACAAATCCATGAGCCTATTCTGGAAAGTGTCCAGAATTCAGAAAGAAAACAACAACTTAGAAAGATAGCAGGTGTTGCACATTGATAAGACAAGCTGCAGTCCTTTCATATATTGGGCAGGATGAATTATGGGAAGATTTATACTAGACAGGACACACCCATTAATGCATTCTCTTTTCTAATGTCTACAACAACGAACACAGGGGGATACACAGAAACAGAAAAACTCGCCGTGTCAAATGACTTACTAGAAACTGTCCATTCCAAACCAAACAAACCGCCTTTCCTATCTATTCTCAGAACATGAGACAAAACAACAAACCCACACCCACTCCCCCAAAGGCACCTCCTTCCCCCAAGTAGGTCTGTGACTATCCGGAGTGTCCTCTGACTGGTGGGCCATACTATGTTCCCCCAAAATGGACTGTCTTCTCTCAGATCTTGTTTCATTGACCAACTCTGTGAAGATGTCAGGAAAAAGTGGTTAGACACTACCTGTTTTCTCAGGAAAAATCCATCTTCAGAGCTCTCCTGGCATTTGGCCATCCTCACATCATTAGGTACCAAGAAAACTGACTGTCCTTGGTAAATCCAAACAAGTGAGCCCACTGGGACTGGGACTTGGACTGCCTCTGGGTGCCTGGCTTCTTGGATACCAAGTTCAGAGAGTTCCATCACCAAGGAAATGAGGTATGTCACATTCTTTGGAACTGAATGAGGTCCCTGCCTTGGCACCCACTTTGTCCAAACAGTTGCTTCCAAGGGTAACATAAGATGGAGGTTGCCCCTACTTCCTGTGACACTTTCATAAGGTAGAATGTATATCAACAATTGGCACCCGGGAACAGCTCTCCACTCATGCCTGGTTTGGTCCATCATCTCTAAAATAAGAAGAGAGAGGCAGATTCAGACACATCCCTTCATCCTGACCAGGTTCTTTTCCATGGAAGAGGACTTTTGCTCTCTCTGGTGCTTCATACCTGAATACAACTTCTCCAGGTATCATTTGTGCATGGACATTTGAGGTTCTCATCAGGTGGAAGGCCCCCAACTTTCCTGTATTGTAAGAACCACTCTGTCCCTGCTCTTCTGTAAATTGATTGAGGGAACAGTGTATACTTGGGGTTAAAAACAGGTTTCATTTGGGTTAGGAATGATTCTGTGCGATGAATAATGGTATTGGAAACATGCAATATTTACAAGAATATAGAGTTGAAATGTAAGTATGAAAACAGAAATCAAGGTATGATTTGAAGCCCAGAATAGTGTTGCCCTTGATTGGGATACTTAGCTTTGAATTATGTTCTGCAAAGTTGTCTCAGATAATTCGATACACAATGGCATAGGACCTTGTAAATTGGATGATTGAATTTAGAAGAGAACATCCAGTCAAAAAGGGATATTCAGTAGGATTAGGAAGATAGTCGGTAGGTTTAGGAAGAAGAGTGAGTATAGGATTTGGACCAAAAGTTCTTTAGCAATAGACTTTCGGTTATAGAGTGAATGTAAATGTCAACACATATGAAGAGTCAGTCAGTATGTTGAACTGGGGAAAATATGTAGAAAAGCCGATATCAATAGAAACATTACGAAATGAGGCAAAGTATAAAGTGAGTGATAGAATTAGACATTTTCAACAGGGTTGAGTTTGAATATATAAATTAGGAAAAAACAAATATGTAGTCACCAATAGAATTGACAATTGACAGCATTAGGCAACCTGGACATAGATGTTTTTAGAAATCCATGTTCACTTTCTATTTAGGCTTTGGTACAATCATAAGTGTGACCTTTCCATTTTTTGTCCAGAATATTACTGTGATAATGAGGTGACATGAGTATTTCTTTCACCATTTCTGGGAGCAACATATTGAAGATGTAAAATTAGAATTGGTTGTACAAAGAGGTGTACCCTGTTTGTATGAACATAGAGAAAAAGCATGAATTGACCATACTGTGAATAAATAATATAACTTTTTTGAACTTTAAATAATGCATTGAACTGATATCTGAAAAATTAAAGGAAATCGTATATTGATATACAATCATTAATTCCAACCAGTTATTTATCTAATGGAAATATTAGTGATTTCTTTTATCATGAAGAGTTTGTGAGTTTTGCTTCAAAATGATTATGGAAATTCAAAATAATGTGTTTGGTAAGAAGTCTCATGAAAAGACCAGTCAAGAAACCCTGACAATACATGTGTTCTGAAGCAAGAAGTGATTAAAGTTGAAACAAATGCCTATTAATTTGTGAACTTGTGGGTGAATTGTATATCCTATGATGTGCAAAAACTGAAGAAACAATAATGTACCAGTGTCGAATACAAATGAATGACAAATTACATATCATGTCCCATAGGAGTCTACTTGCATTGATGTTAGACTGGGTCAGTTACTGTAGAATAATTAGGATATGTATGCACCATTCACTGAAGTTAGTTTTCAGTACTAGGAAACAAATATGTATTTCAGGTGCATGAATATTACTGATTATAATCTTGTGAAAAGTTGATTATAAATCCACATACATGAACATGAATGAATTTAGAGAGTGTATATTAGACACATACATTTCATATTTTGAAAAATTTGGAGAGTATATCTATATCTATATCTATATCTACACACACACACACACACACACACACACAACACTCACAGGCATTAAAAAGTACCAATATAAATGCCAATCGAAATTCATCAGTAAATATATGTCATCCAGAAATGCAAAAATATTTATTTTACTGAATATGACTTTATGTATAACGTTGTTCGACTAGGACGGTCTCCTATAGGTTGAATTTTTATTTCCAACAGCATTTAGGAGGAGTGAACTCTTCTCACAATTTGTATCTGCTAAGACAGCCAAATCACAAAATGTACATGTGATACCTGCTAGGATTCTATGTATGCATATATATATACATGTGTGAATAGGCTAAAGAAAAGGGAAACAAGAATTCACATATTTGTTAAGTTTAAAAACACATGGAGAATATGTCCATTAAAATTTGAATACATTTATAACTCCTACCTTATATAATGCAAATGTCAAGTCCAACTATACAACATGTCTCCTCTGAAGTGCTTGTATTTCTATTGTGTTGGGTTAATTTTCCCCATTATATTAGGATGAATAGTCTGAGTCTACTAGGTATGGCTTAGTGTCAGGAATTCAGCATTTCGAATGGAAAATTGGAAAATGAATCCAATGTGTATGTAAATATATGCTGCACAAATATCCTCCCGCTCTCATCCAGAAGAATGCCTTGACATTACCTTCACCCCAAGTAAGACACAATTAGAGGAAAAGAGTTACAAAATCAGTGAATACATATCTGGAATGTAAAATGCTCAGGAGTTCACAACCTTGGAGGTGGTAGAGGAGTTTGCAAAACTAAGGGACAGGGTAAACACTCCACAAATATGGAGCTCTGCTGGCCTAAAAACTTTTTGAGAAACTGCCTCTGAGCTTCCGCCCTTGAAATATATGTTGTTTTCAGGAGATTTGTCTTCCTTTGTAGGGAGACCATCAAAGCTGGGTCTGCATCTATGTGACCTGGAGGACATGGTTTCTTATTTTCCAATGAACAAGATGAAGCAGTGCTGAATCCACTCTTTGTAGGTAAACTGAGGCCACTGGGGACTAAGTTTCTCCCCATGTGGACTGTAAAGCCATTTGGTCCTCCTCCACTTTTTGTGTTTTTTTTGCTGCTGCACTGTGAGTTTGGTATTTGTTTCATGAAATACTAGGAGCTAATCTGGGACAGAGTGCTGGAGGGAGTTCTGTCACGTGTGGTGGGTCAGGGTCTGCTAGAGAATGCACCAAATAAGCTTCGATCTCTCACAGCTTGCCCCATTTCCCCCTTGTCCATATCAACCTGATTCGTAATTTTCCTCTGAAAACTCTGCATATAACAAGATGCTTTTACATATAAGGGTCTGCTGGCTTACCATGTCAGTTACAAGCCATTTGGAATCCAATGGTAGATCCACATGGCCCTACCACGGATGTTTTATCAAACACCTCCCCACCACTGCTCTAGACCCACTACTCAGCAGGCTCCAACTTACTGCCATCCTATTCTACACCATTTTCATGAAACTCCGTAAATCAAGGCACTGTCTGGTATACTCATGATCAGCAACAGGACATCCAATGTTTCTCCAGTGCCACCTGGTCATAGAAATTTCAAAAATTTCATGGTATTTATCTAGCCATTTTTCAAGCATGAAGTTGGAGGCACTGTGGGTTTCAATTCATTCAGCAAACATTAAATGGTGAGGAAGCTCATTTCAATGAAATCTCTGGAGAACTCTCACAGGCAAGGCTTTCCAAAGAGTGGTCAAAAGGTCACATTAGGCCAGGCCCATTGAGGTCTACAATGTGAGGTCCATGTGTGTTTTGACTCTCAACTATGGCTGCCATGTCTTTAAGAATAAAATCATGTGATATCCTTGCTGAGATTCCCAGGCCTCTTTGGAAATCCACCCGGGGCCTAGGTCTCAATTTCCAAGAGCGACTTTCATGCGTGGCCTCTTGAAATTCTAACAAAATTCATGGCAATGCTTCTCTGAGTTCAGTTCTAAAACCCAGTCTCTAAGGGGAATCACACCAGAGTTCAAGCCCACGTGGACCCAGTCATTTTTTCCAATGCCACACAAATGACCAAAATTAAAACCGAAACACTCCCACATGGCCCTCATCTTATTCCATATAGTAACTCATCTTAACCTCTGGCTGGAGGTTTCCATGAGGGGCACAGCCATAGACAGTGTCCAAAATCAGCTCGTTTTCCCCTGATTTGCCTAAAGTCAGGGTGGCCTGGACACCGTTTCTGCGAACCAGCAATGATCAAATAAGCCTGCCGTTAATTCTTCTGTGTTTCTTCAATTTGAGGCCTACTGATTTCAGGAATAGATTCTTTATGTGATTTAAAGTTATTCGAAAACCCAAACACCTCTGCAGAGATTTGAAGAACTCATTTGACTCAAAGAATCCCTATTCTCACTAGATGGAGTTCAGGAACCTAACAGAGGAAAGCAAGAGACTTCATCCACAATGAATGATTTTTTGCCCTTATGGTTTTGGATGCACGCATGGGATCATTCTTTAGATTCATCGGGTGCTGAGAATCTAAGTCACAGCCAAACACATGGCCAAGAGGCTGATTCAGACACATCCATTCTCAAAGCAATGAAGCCAGAAGCCACAGGTGATGCCCATTCATTTGTATTTGAAAACTGTTTTCTTCAGGTTTCACAAAGGGGTGGCCTGAGGCAAAGACCTTCCTGACATTCAGTGCAACACAACAATTAGTAAGCAAATTGCCCAAAGCAGGGTTTCTGCACTGAGACTTTCCTGGTCACACTGATATCTGAGTTTTCTGAAATGCTCGCCATTCTCTTCAGCTATCCATTACATGGACATGTCACAGAGCTTGGAGGTGGTACATATTTTGGACACAAAACCATGAGCCTATTCTAGAGAGTGGCCAGAATTCAGGAAGAAAACAGCATCTTAGAAAGATAGTAGGTGTTGCACATCGATAAGACAAGCTGCAGTCCATTCATATATTGGGCAGGATGAATTATGGGAACACTTATACTAGACAGGACACATCCATTAATGCATTCTCTTTTCTAATGTGTACAACAACGGACACAGTGGGATACACAGAAACAGAAACACTCGCCGTGTCAAATGACTTACTAGAAACTGTCCAGTCCATACTATGTTCCCCCGAAATGTCCTGTCTTCTCTCAGATCTTGTTTCCTTCTTCAACTCTGTGTAGTTGTCAGGAAAAAGTGGTTAGCCACTACCTGCTTTCTCAGGAAAGGTCCCTCTTTAGAGTTCTCCTGGCATTAGGCCATCCTCACATCAGTAGGTACCCAGAAAACTGACTCTGTCCTTGGTAAATCCAAACAAGTGAGCCCACTGGGACTGGGACTGGGACTGCCTCTGGGTGCCTGGCTTCTTGGATACAAATTTCAGAGAGTTCCATCACCAAGGAAATGAGGTATGTCACATTCTTTGGAACTGAATGAGGTCACTGCCTTGGCAACCACTTTGTCCTAACTGTTGCTTCCAAGGGTCCCATGAGATGGAGGCTTCCCCTACTTCCTGTGACACTTTCACAAGGTAGAATAGTATATCAACCATAGGCACCCAGGAACAGCTCTCCACACAGGCCTGGTTTGGTCCATCTTCTCTACAATAAAAAGAGAGAGGCTGATTCAGACACATCCCTTCATCCTGACCAGGTTATTTGCCATGGAAGATGACATTTGCTCACTCAGGTCCTTCATACCTGCCTACAACTTCTCCAGGTATCATTTCTGCATGGACCTTTGAGGTTCTCAGCAGGTGGAAGATCCCATAATTTCCTGTATTGTAAGAACCACTCTGTCCCTGCTTTTCTGTAAAATGAGCGCTTAGGGTTAATAACAGGTTTGATTTGGGTTATGAATCATTCTGTGTGATGAATAATGGTATTGGGAACCTGTGATATTTACAAGAATATAGATGTGAAATAAAAGTATGAAAACAAAAATCTAGGTATGATTTGAAGCCCAGAAGGGTTTTCCCCTTGATTGGGATTCTTAGCTTTGAATTATGTTCTGCAAAGATGTCTCAGATAATTCGATATACAAGGGAGTAGGACCTTGTACCTATGATGATTGAATTTAGAAGAGAACATCCAGGCAAAAAGTGATAATCGTTAGGATTAGGAAGATAGTCGATAGCTTTAGGAAGAAGAGTGAGTATAGGATTTGGACCAAATGTTCTTTACCAGTAGGGTTTCGGTTATGGAGTGAATGTAGATTCAGTACATAAGAAGAGTCAGTCACTATGGTGAACTGGGGAAAATATGTAGAAAAGCAGATATCAATAGAATCATTACAAAATCAGGCAAAGTATAAAGTGAGTGATAGAATTAGTCATTTTCAACAGGGTTGAGTTTGAATATATAAATTAGATGGAAACAAATATGTAGTCACCAACAGGATTGACAATTGATAGCATTAGGCAACCTGGACATGGATGTTTTTAGTAATCTATGTTCACTTTCCATTTAGGCTTTGGTACAATCATAAGAGTGACCTTTCCATTTTTTTGTCCAGAATATTACTGTGATAATGAGGTGACATGAGTATTTCTTTCACCATTTCTGGGAGCAATATATTGGATATTTAAAATTAGAATTGGGGGTACAAAGAGGTGTACCCTGTGTCTATGAACATAGAGATAAAGCATGAATAGAACATACTGTGACTAAATAATACAACTTTTTTGAACTTTAAATAATGAATTGAATTGATATCTGAAAAATTAAAGGAAATCATATATTGATACACAATCATTCATTCCAACCAGTTATATATCTCATGGAAATATTAGTGTTTTGGTTTATCATGAAGAGTGTGTGAGTTTTGCTTCAAAAGTGATTATGGAAATCTAAAATAATGTGTTTGGAAAGAAGTCTCATGAAAAGACCTGTCAAGAAACCCTGACAATACTTGTGTTCTGAAGCAAGAAGTGATTAAAGTTGAAACAAATGCCTATAAATTTGTGAACTTGTGGATGAAGTGTATAACTTAAAATGTGCAAAAACTGAAGAAATAATAATGTACCATTGTTGAATACATATGAACATCAAATTACATATCATGTCCCATAGGAGTCTACTTGCATTGATGTTAGACTGGGTCAGTTTCTGTAGAATAATGAGGATTTGTATGCCCCATTCACTGAAGTTAGTTTTCAGTACTAGGAAACAATTATGTATTTCAGGTGGATGAATATTTCTGATTATAATCTTGTGAAAAGTTGATTATAAATCCACATACATGAACATGAATGAATTTAGAGGGTTTACATTAGACACATATATTTTATATTTTGAAACATCTGCAGAGTGTACAGATATATTATACACACACACACAAAAAAACACTCACATACATTTAATAGTAGCAATATATATGCGAATCGAAATTCATCAGTAAATATATATCATCCACAGATGCAAAAATATTTATTTTACTGAACATGAATTTATGCATAATGTTCTTCTACTAGGAAGGTCCCCTATAGGTTGAATTTTCACTTCCAACAGCGTTTAGGAGGAGTGAACTCTTCTCACAGTTTGTATATGCCAAGTCAGCCACCTCAAAAATGTACGTGTGATACCTGGTAGGATTCTATATGTGCATATAAATATACAAGTGTGAATAGGCTAAAGAGAAAGGGAAACAAGAATTCTCGTATTTTTTAAGTTTAAAAACTCAGGGAGAACTTCTTCGATTAAAAATTGACTAGATTTATAACTTTTACCTTATATAATGCAAAACGCAAGTCCAACTATACAACATGCCTCCAATGAACTGCTTGTATTTCTATAGGTTTGGCTTATTTTTCTCTATCATATTAGGATGAGTTGTCTGAGTCTAGTAGGTATGGGTTAGTGTCAGGGATTCAATATTTCAAAATGAAAATTGGAAAATGAATCCAATTTGTATGCATATATATGCTGCACAAATATCCTCCCACTCTCATCCAGAACAATGCCTTGACATTACCTTCACCCCAAGTAAGACAAAATTAGAGGAGAAGAGTTAGAAAATCAGTGAACACATATCTGGGATGGAAAATGCTCAGGAGTTCACAACCTTGGAGGTTGTAGAGGAGTTTCCAAAAGCAAGGGATAGGGTAAACACTCCACAAACATGGAGCTCTGCTGGCCTAAAAGCTTTTTGAGAAACTGCCTCTGAGATAGGGCACTTGAAATATATGTTGTTTTCAGGAGATTTGGCTTTCTTTGTAGTGAGACCATCAAAGCTGGGTCTGCATCTATGAGACCTGGAAGACATTGTTTCTGATATTTCAATGAACATGAGGCAGCAGTGCTGATATTTTTCTTTTTAAGTAAACTGTGGCCTCTGGGGTCTAAGTGTCTCCCCGTTGAACTGTGAAGCCATTTGGCCCTCCTACACTTTTTGTGGGGTTTTTGCTGCTGCACTGGTAGTTTGGTATTTGCTTCATAAAATAGAAGGAGTTCAACTGGGACACAGTGCAGGAGGGAGTTCTATCACGTGTGGTGGGTCAGGGACAGCATAAAAATGCACCAACCAATCTTCTATCCCTCAAAGCTTGCCCCATTGCATCCTTGTCCATAGCAACCTGATTCTGAACATTGCCCTGAATCCTCTCCATATAACAAGATGCCTTTACTTATAAGGGTCTGCTGGCTGCACCATGTAAGCCACAAGCCATTTGTAAGCCAATGGAAGATCCAAATTGCTCCAACACAGAAGTTTTATAACACTCCTGCCCACCACAACTCTAGGCCCACTTCTCAGGAGGCTGCAACTTACTGGGACCTCTGTTCTACACCATTTTCATAAAACCCAGTCAAGCAAGGCACTGTCAGGTACATCCATGATCAGCAGCAGGACATCCAAAGGTTCTCTAGTGCAACCTAGTCGTGGGAATTTCAAAAAATTCACGGTATTTATCTAGAAATTTTTCAAGGATGAAGTTGGAGGCACTGTGGGTTTCAATTTATTCAGGAACCATTAAATGGAGAGAAAGATTATTTCAATGAAAGCTCTGGAGAACCCTCACAGGCAAGGCTTCTCAAAGAGTGGACAAAAGGTCACATTTAGCCAGGCCCATTGAGGTCTACAATGTGAAGTCCATGTGTGTTTTGACTCTCAAATATGGCTGCCAAGTCTTTCGAATGAAATCATGTGATACCTTGGCTGAGATTCCCAGTTCTCTGTGCAAAGCCACTCTGGTGCTAGTTCTCAGTTTCCAAGGGTGACTCTCATACATGGCCTCTTTAATCCCAACACAATACATGGCAATACTTTTCTGAGGTCAGATTCTGAACTCAGTCTCTAAGAGGAATCACACCAAAGTTCAAGCCCAGGTAGACCCAGTTATGTCTTCCAACTGCCACACAAATATCCACAATTAAATCCAAAACACTCCCACATGTCACTCATCTTTTCTAAATACACACTCATCATAACCTCTGGCTGGAGGTTTCCATGAGGGGTGCGGCCCAAGACAGTGTCCAAAATAACCACCCTTGCCCCTCATTTGCCTAAAATCAGGATGGCCTGGACATCCTCCCAGTGAACCAGGAGTGATCAAATTGGCCGGCCATTAAGATGGCACTGCTTCTCCAATTTGAAGCCTACTGACTGTGGGGCTTAGAGTCTTTATGTGATTTGGAGTCATGAGAAAAATCAAGCACTTATGGGCTATCCTCTGCAGGGTTTTGAGGAACACATTTGAACCAAATGATCACTATTCTCACTTGATGAAGGTCAGGAACCTTACAGAGGAATGTGAGAGACTTCATCCAAAATGAATGCTCTTTTGTCCATTTTGGTTTTGGATGCACACATGGGATCTTTCTTTAGATCCATCAGGTGCTAAAAATCTAAGCCGCAGCCTCACACAGGGCCAAAAAGCTGATTCAGACACATCCCTTTCCAAAGCAATTAAGCAAAGAGCCAGAGGTGATGCCCTTTCATTTCTGTTTGAAAACTATTTCTTTTGGCTCTACAAAGGTGTGGCCTGAGGCAAAGATGTTCCGGACATTCAGGGCAACAGAACAATTGGTAAGCAAAAGGCCCAAAGCAGGGTTTCTCCATTAGAATTTTCTGGTCACACTCATATCTGAGTTTTCTGAGATGCTCCCATTCCCTTCAGCTATCCAGTACATGGCCAAGTCTCAGAGCTTGGAGGTGGTACATATTTTGGACACAAAAAAATGAGCCTATTCTGGAAATTGGCCAGGATTCAGGAAGAAAACAGGAACTTAGCAAGATTGTAGGAGTTGCCCACGCATAAGTCAAGCCACAGTCCATTCATAAATTGGGCAAGATGAATCTTGGGAAGCTTTCTACTAGTCAGAACACATACAATGATTCATTCTCTTTTCTAATGTCTAAAACCCCGGACACAGTGGGATACACAGACATAGAGACACTGGCCTTGTCAAACGACTTACCAGAAACAGTTCACTCCAAAACAAATAAACTGCCTTTCCTACCTATTCTCAGAACATGAGACAAAACCTCAAACCTACACCCACACACACAAAGGCAGCTCCTTCCCCCAAGTAGGTCTGTGACTATCAGGAGTGTCCTCTGACTGGTGGGCCATACTATGTTCTGATGAAATCGCCTGTCCTGTGTCAGATATGGTCTCATTGGCCCAATCTGTGAAGTTGTCACTAGCCAGCTGTGAGCCACTACCTGCTTTCTCAGGAAAGGCCTCTCTTCAGAGCTTTCCTGACATTTGTCCATCCTCACATCAGTAGGTACTCAGAAAGACTGACTCTGTCCTTGTTAAATCCAAACAAGTGAGACCACTGGGACTGGGAATTGGACTGGCTCTGCGTGCCTGGCTTCCCGGATCCCAAGTTCAGAGAGTTTCATCACCAAGGAAGTGAGGTGAGATTAATCTCTTCAGGAATTTAATGAGGTCACTGCCTTGGCAACCACTTTGTCCTAACAGTTGCTTCCAATAGTACTATGAGATGGAGGCAGCCCTTACTTCCTGTGACACTTTCAAAAGTTAGAATGGTATATCAACCATAGGCACCCAGGAACAGCTCTCCACACATGCCTGGTATGGTCCATCTTCTCTACATTAAGAAGAGAGAGGCTTATTCAGACAAAACCCTTCATCTTGGAAAGGTTGTTTGAGATGGAAGATAACTTTTTCTCTCTCAGGTCCTTCATAGCTGCCTAATCTTCTCCAGGGATCAAACCTGCATGGACCTTTGAGGTTCTCAGCAGGAGGCAGATCCCCTACATTCCTGTATTGTAAGACGAACTCTGTCCCTGCTCTTCTGTAAAGTTAGGTTGAGGGAAGAGTGTATGGTTAGGGTTATTAACATGTTTGATTTGGATTACGAATCCTTCTGCAGGATGATTAATAGTATTGGGAACCTGTGATATTTATAAGATTATAGAGGTGAAATATAAGTATGAAAACAGAAATGTTGGTAAGATTTGAAGCCCAGAAGGGCATTAGGCCCTTGATTGGGATACTTAGATTTTAATTACGTTCTACACAGATGTCTCAGATAAATTGATAATCAATGGCATAGGACCTTATACCTTGGATGTTTGATTTTAGAAGAGAACATCCACTCAAATTGAGATAGTCGGTGGGATTAGGAAGATAGTCGGTAGGTTTATAAAAAAAGAGTGAGTATAAAAATTGGACAAAAAGTTCTGTAGCATTAGGGTTTCGGTTATAGAGTGAATATAAATGTCAGCACATGTGAAGAGTCAGTCACAATGATTAACTGGGGAAAATATGTAGGAAGGAAAATATCAATAGAGACATTACGAAATGAGGCAATTATATAGTGAGTGATAGGATTAGACATTTTCAACAGGGTTGAGATTGAATACATAATCTTAGGAAGAAACAAATATGTAGTCACCAATAGGAATGACATTTGAAAGCATTAGGCAACCTGGACATGGATGTTTTTAGTAAGCCATGTTCACTTTCAATTTAGGATTTGGTACAATCATAAGTGTGACCTTTGCATTTTGTGCCCAGAAAATTATTGTGATCAAATATATATGTAGATCATATGATGTGTGTATTTCTTCCACCATTTCTGGGAGCAATATTTGAGGACACATAAATTAGTATTGTGGGTACCAAGTGGTGTACCCTGTGTCAATGAATATAGAGATAATGCATGAATAGACCATAGTGTGAATAAATAATATAACTTTTTTCTCTTTAAATAATGGATTGAATTGATATCTTAAAATATATAGGAAATCATATATTGACATACAATCATTCACTCCAACCAGTTACATATATAATGGTAATCTTAGGGTTATTGTTTATCATGAAGTGTGTGTGAGTTTTGTTTCAAAAGTGTTTATGGAAATCGAAAATAATGTGTTTGGAAAGAAGTCTCATGAAAAGACCAGTCAAGAAATATGGAGGAATCCATGTGTTCTGAAGCTGGAATTGATTGAAAGTGAAACAAATGCCTATAACTTTCCTAAATTGTGGATGAAATATATATCCTGTGATGTGCATAAACTGATGAAATAGTAATGTACCAGTGTTGAATAAAAATGAAGGTCAAAGTACACATCATGTCCCATAGGAATCTACTTGCATTGATGTTAAACTGGGTCAGTTACTGTAGAAATATTAGGATTGCATACATTATTCACCATAGTTAGTTTTATTTCATTTTTATTTATGGTTGTTCAAAACATTACATAGTTGTTGTTATAACATATTTCACACTTTGATTCAAGTGCGTTATAAACTCCCATTTTTACCCCGTGTACAGATTACAGAATCACATCAGTTACACATCTATTGATTCACATATTGCCATACTAGTGTCTATTGAATTCTGCTGCCTTTCCTATCCTCTACTATCCCCCCTCCCCTCCCCGCCCCTCCCCTCTTCTCTCTCTACCCCCTCTACTGTAATAAATTTGTCCCCCTTGTATTATTTTTCTCTTTCCCCTCACTTTCTCTTGTATGTAATTTTGTATAACCCTGAGGGTCTCCTTCCAATTCCATGCAATTTTCCTTCTCTCTCCCTTTCCTTTCCACCTCTCATCCCGCTTTAATGTTAATCATCTTGTCATGCTCTTCGTCTCTCCTCTGTTCTTAGTTACTCTCCTTATATCAAAGATGACATTTGGCATTTGTTTTTTAAGGATTGGTTAGCTTCACTTAGCATAATCTGCTCTAATGCCATCCATTTCCCTCCAAATTCTATGATTTTTTTTTATTTTTCAATGCAGAGTAATACTCCATTGTGTATATATGCCACAGTATTTTATCCATTCTTTCATTGAAGGTTATCTAAGTTGGTTTCACAGTCTTGCTGTTGTGAATTGTTCTGCTATGAACATCGATGTAGCAGTGTCCCTGTAGCATGCTGTTTTTAGGTCTTTAGTGAATACACTGAGTAGGGGAATAGCTGGGTCAAATGGTGATTCCATTCCCAGCTTTCCAAGAAATTTTCATACTGCTTTCCAAATTGGCTGCACCAATTTGCAGTCCCACCAGCAATGTAGAAGTGTACCTGTTTCCCCACATCATTGCCAGAACTTGTTGTTTGACTTCATAATGGCTGCCAATCTTACTGGAGTGAGATGGTATCTTAGGGTGGTTTCGATTTGCATTTCTCTGACTGCTGGAGATGGTGAGCATTTTTTCATGTACTTGTTGATTGATTGTAAGTCCTCATCTGATAAGTGTCTGTTGAGGTCCTCAGCCCATTTGTTGATTGGGTTATTTGTTATCTTATTGTCTAATTTTTTGAGTTTTTTGTATACTCTGGATATTAGGGCTCTATCTGAAGTGTGAGGAGTAAAGATTTCTTCCCAGGATGTAGGCTCCCTATTTACCTCTCTTATTGTTTCTTTTGCTGAGAAAAAACTTTTTAGTTTGAGTAAGTCCCATTTGTTGATTCTAGTTATTAACTCTTGTGCTATGGGTGTCCTATTGTGGAATTTGGAGCCCGACCCCACAGTATGTACATCGTAAGCAAATTTTTCTTCTATCAGACACTGTGTCTCTGATTTGATATCAAGCTCCTTGATCCATTTTGAGTTAACTTTTGTGCATGGCAAGAGAAAGGGATTCAGTTTCAATTTGTTACATATGGATTTCCAGTTTTCCCAACACCATTTGTTGAAGATGCTATCCTTCCTCCATTGCATGCTTTTAGCCCCTTTATCAAATATAAGATAGTTGTAGTTTTGTGGATTGGTTTCTGTGTCCTCTATTCAGTACCATTGGTCCACAAGCCTGTTTTGGTACCAGTACCATGCTATTGTTGTTACTATTGCTCTGTAGTATAGTGTGAAGTCTGGTATCGCTCTACCGCCTGATTCACACTTCCTGCCTAGCATTGTTTTTGCTATTCTGGAACTTTTATTTTTCCATATGTATTTCATGATTGCTTTCTTTATTTCTACAAGAAATGCCTTTGGGATTTGATTGGCATTGCATTAAACCTATAGAGAAATTTTGGTAATATCACCATTTTGATGATGTTAGTTCTGCCTTTCCATGAACAGGGTATATTTTTACATCTTCTAAGATCTTCTTATATTTCTCTCTTTAGGGTTGTGTAGTTTTCATTGTATGAGACTTTCCCCTCTTTTGTTAGGTTGATTCCCATCTTTTTTTTTTAGGATATTGTGAATGGAGTGGTTGTTCTCATTTCCATTTCAGAGGATTTGTCCCTGATATAGAGGAATGCCTTTGATTTATGCGTGTTGATTTTATATCCTGCCACTTTGCTGCATTCATTTATTAGCTCTATTAGTTTCTTTGTAGACCCTTTTGGGTCTGCTAGGTATAGAATCATGTCATCTGCAATAGTAATAATTTAAGTTGTTCTTTTCCTATTTTTATGCCTTTAATTTCTTCCGTCTGTCTAATTGCTCTGGCCAGTGTTTCGAGAACTGTATTGAACAGAAGTAGTGAGAGAGGGCATCCCATTCTTGTTCCAGATTTTAGAGGGAATGCCTTCAATTTTTATAGATTCAGAATGATGCTAGCTTGAGGATTAGCATAGATTGCTTTTACAATATTGAGGTATGATCCTGTTATTCCTAGTTTTTCTAGAGTTTTGAAGATAAAGGGATGCTGTACTTTGTCGAATGCTTTTTGTGCATCTATCGAGATGATCATATGGTTCTTATTTTTAAGTCTATTGATGTGGTGAATAACATTTATTGATTTTCGTATATTGAACAAGCCTTGTATTCCATGGATGAATCCTACTTGATCATGGTGCACAAATTTTTTAATATGTTTTTGTATCTGATTCACCAGAATTTAATTAGGGATTATTGCATTTAGATTCCTTAGGGATATTGGTCTGTAGTTTTCTTTGTTTGAAGTGTTTATGTCTGGTGTAGAAATCAGGGTGATATTGGCCTGGTAGAATGAATTTGGAAGATCTCCTTCTTTTTCATTTTCCTGAAATAGCTTGAAAAGTATTGGTATTAGTTCATATTTAAAGGGTTTGTAAAACTCTGCTGTATACCCATACTTTCCTGGTCTTTTCTTAGTTGGTAATCTTTGGATGGTTTCTTCTATTTCCTCAATTGATACTGGTCTGTTTAGGTTGTCTATATCCTCCTGACTCAATCTGGACAGATCATATGACTTAAGAAATTTTTCGATGCTTTCACTATCTTCTATTATATAGGAGTATAACGAATCAAATTAATTTCTGATTATCTTCTGTATTTCAGAAATATCTGCTGTGATTGCCAGGGGGTGACAAATAACTTGTGTAGATTGATACAGCAGGAATGGAAGCCGTTTATTGTAGCATCTGAGCGATATTTATACATTTTATATAGCTTATCTAATTAGCATAAAATAGATCCAGCAGTGAACCAATAAGGAATCTCCACACTTAATGGCTTGCTTTTGTTACTTCACAAACCACTCTCTATGGCATTTTTCCCGGCGCCATCCAGACTTGTTTACAGACCCTAACATTTCTCTGGCAAAATACCAGGTGCCATCCTGACTTGTTTATATACCTTAACATGTGATGTTGCCCTTTTCATCCCGTATGCTAGTAATTTGAGTTTTCTCTCTTCTTCTCTTCATTAGCATGGCTAAGGGTCTGTCGATTTTATTTATTTTTTCAAAGAACCAACTTTTAGTTTTCTCAATTTTTTCAATTGTTTCTTTTGTTTCGATTTCATTAATTTCAGCTTTGATTTTAATTAAATCTTACCTTCTACTTATTTTGCTGTTGTTTTCCTCTTCTTTTTCTAGGATTCTGAGATGAAGTATGACATCATTTATTTGTTTTGTTTTTTTTTTTCTTTTTTTAAGGAATGAAATCAAAGCAATGAATTTTCCTCTTAGAACGGATTTCAGTGTGTCCCATAGATTCTGATATGTTGTGCCTGTGTTTTCATTTATCTCTAAGAATTTTTTAATTTCCTCCTTGATGTCTTCTATAACCCATTGATCATTCAGTAACCTATTGTTCATTCTCCAAGTGATGCATGATTTTTCCTTCCTTCGTTTATCATTGATTTTTAGTTTATATTAGATTATGATCATATAAGATGCATGGTATTATCTCTACTTCTTTATATTGTCTAAGAATTGCCCTGTGACATAATATATGATCTATTTTTGAGAAGGATCCATGTGCTGTTGAGGAAAAATGTAACTGCTTGATGTTGAGGAGTATATTCGATATATGTCAATTAAGTCTAGGTTATTAATTGTGTTATTGAGTTCTATAGTTTTCTATTTCAACTTTTGTTTGGAAGACCTGTCCAGTGGTGAGAGAGGTGTGTTGAAGTCTCCCATGATTATTGTATGGTGGTCTATTAGACTCTTGATCTTGAAAAAAGTTTGTTTGATGGACATAGCTGCACCATTGTTTGGGGCATATATATATTTATAATGGTTATGTCTTGTTGGTGTATGGTTCTCTTGAGCAGTATGTAGTGTCCCTCTTTATCCCTTTTGATTAACTTTGGCTTGAAATCTATTTTATTTGATATGAGTATGGACACTCCTGCTTGTTTCCGAAGTCCATATAAGTGATATGATTTTTCCCAACCTTTCACCTTCAGTCTATGTATGTCTTTTCCTATCAAATGCGTCTCCTGTAGGCAGCATATTATTGGGTCTTGTGTTGTGATCCATTCTACTAGCCTGTGTCTCTTAATTGGTGAGTTTAAGCCATTAACATTTACGGTTATTATTGAGATAATGGTTGTTCTTCCAGCCCTATTTGTTTATTTATGTTATTAAACATGGATTGTTTTCTACATTGATTATTTCCCCCTTTTACTGTACTACCTCCCACTGTTGGTTTTTATTGTTATTTTCCATTTCCTCTTCCTGTAATATTTTGCCGATGATGTTTTGAAGAGATGGTTTTCTAGCTACAATTTATTTTAACTTTTTTTTTAACATAGAAGGTTATGATTTTATCTTCCATCCTGATGCTTAATTTCACTGGATACACAATTCTTGGTTGGAATCCATTTTCTTTCAGTGTTTGAAAAATGTTAATCCAGGATCTTCTAGCTTTCAGAGTCTGTGTTGAAAGATCAGCTGTTATCCTGATTGGTTTACCCCTAAATGTAATCTGCTTTTTTTTTCTCTTGTAGCATTTAAAATTCTCTCCTTATTGTGTACGTTGGGCATCTTCATTATAATGTGTCTAGGTGTGGATCTCTTATGATTTTGCACATTCGGCGTCCTGTAGGCTTCTAGGACTTGGGAGTCAGTCTGATTCTTCAAGTCTGGGAAGTTTTCTCGTATTATTTCATTGAATACATTGCTCATTGCTTTGGTTTGGACCTCTATACCTTCCTGTATTCCAATGACTCTTAAGTTTGGTCTCTTTATGTTATCCCGTATTTCTTGGATATTCTGTTGATGGTTTCTTAACAGTCTTGCTGAGCTGTCTATGTTCTTTTCAAGTTGGAATACTTTGTCTTCATTGTCTGATGTTCTATCTTCTAAGTGTTCTACTCTGCTGGTAGTATTCTCAATTGAGTTTTTAAGTTGGTTTATTGCTTTCTGCATTTCTAGGATTTCTGTTTGTTATTTTTTACAACCTCTATCTCCCTGTATAGCTGATCTTTTGCTTCTTGGATTTGTTTATGTAATTCATTGTCGAAGTGATTTTTCATTGTCTGATTTTGCTGTCTAATGTCTTCCTTGAGACTCCAGATCATCTGAAGCATGTATATCCTGAGTTCTTTATCTGACATTCCATTTACTGCAGCTATTACCTCTTCTAAAGTTGTGCTGACCTGCATTGCTTGTGGTCCTTTTTTCCTTGTCTTATCATACTGCTCGCTTTTCTTTCTGCTTGGTGAAACTGTTGTGATTTTGAAATTTTCCTCCTATATATTTATATTGCTCTTGTATAGTTGCAAAGTCTCCCTTGCATGGGCGCAGGGGGGCTGTGCTGCTCCTCCAATTAGGGTGATCTAACTACCTTGCTGACGGGCCGCTGGGCTTGTTTTCCTGATCGGTTGCAGGTCTGCCTACCATGCAGGCGCGGGAGGCGGCTCTGCTCTGCCCCTCCTCCAATTGGTGTCACGTGTCTACCAGGCCCGTGGACCCCTGGGGTGTTCTGCCGATCAGTCGCAGGTCTGCCTACCTTGTAGGTGCTGGCAGCGGCTCTGCTCTGCCCCTACTCCAATTGGGGTGACGTGACTACCATGCAGGTGTGTTGCTGGGCCTGTTCCGCCAGTTTGTCGCAGGTCTGCCTACCTTGCGGGCACGGGCAACGGATCTGCTCTGCTCCTATTCCAAATGGGGTGAAGTGTCTGCCGCTCCGGCAGGGCGATGGGCCTCTTCTGCCAGTCAGGTGCAGGTGTGCCTACCTTGCGGGTGCGGGTGATGGCTCTGCTCTGCCACTACTCCATTTGGGGGGTCGTGACTACCATGCCGGCAGGTTGTTGGGCCTGTTCTGGGTGCGGGCGAAGGCTCTGCTCTGCCCCTACTAATATTGGGGTGACCTGACTACCATGCCGGTGGGCCACTGGGATTGTACTAGGTGAGGGAGAAGGCTCTGCTCTGCAACTATTCCAATTCGGGTGATTTGACTACCACGCCTGCGGGTCACTGGGCCTGTTCTGGGCAAGGGCGGCGGCTCTGCTCTGCCTCTATTCCAATTGGGGTGACGTGACTACCATGCAGGTGTGTCGCTGGGCCTGTTCCGGGCGTGGGCGGAGGCTCTGCTCTGCCTCTCTGGCTTGATGACAAAGTGAGAGAGACCCGGGTGTTTGTGACTCACTTTCTTTACCAGGAGACCAACTGTTTCTGTCACCGATGGTATCAATGAAGTTATCTCCTCTGCTGTTTTCTGATGACATCAGATCTCTGCCATGTTGGTATCCCATGCAAAAGGCAGCATTTTGTTCCCTTTGCTGGGTGACTAAAGCAATGGGTGAGTTCTGACCGGCACTCACAAGCCCCGTCTCAATCCTGTTGCACTCCCTATGAAGGCTCGGTTGATATTTACCTCCACAGTATTCAGCAAGACCCGGACCGAGAAGCAGTTTCCACAGGTTCTTTAGCCCAGGGCCAGATCAGTTCCGGGAGGCGGAATTCGGCCGCTCTGGGCTCGGTGTATGTTCTAATAGAAGCAGGCTCCAAGACGCAGTTTCTGCGGGTTCTCTAGCACTGAGCCTGAGTAATTTGTCTGCAAGACAAAGGTGAATGGCATCCTGAAATTACCGGTTCTATAGCTGAATAAGCTGCGATCAGTCGAAAACAGGGATGGTGACGTCACCTCTCCAAGATGGTGGCCGCTGGGTTCCTCTGTGGTCTGACTGGTGCGGAGAAACGAGTTGGACTGCATGCTTCCCCGTCTCAAAACCAGAATTCAGCACTGAGCACAGTGATTGCATACCTGGCAGGAGCCCACAGTATCTGCACCACTGTATATTTGCGTTGCTATCTCGTCGTTTCCCAGCACGCACCACAGACTCTAGCCACGGAGCGATTTCCTGAATAAGCCACATGACCTTCTGTGAGGACAAATCACTCGCGTTTGAGTTCCCGTAGCTGATCCTCGTGAGATGGAAATTAGTACACTAGGTTTTGGAGAACCACAATTTTGCTGGAAATTTCTAACAAGATAGGTTTTAGCCATTCTAACTCGTCATTCTCCCGCACAGTGATGCGGTATATGGGGGTGATGCACTCCCTTCGCAGCCATCATATGATCCCCTGAAGTTAGTTTTCAGTACTAGGAAACAAATAAGTATTTTAGGTGGATGAATATTTCTGAGAAAAATCGTTTGAAAAGTTGATTATAAATCCACATACATGAATATGAATGAATTTAGGGAGTGTATAATAAGAAAAATATACTTCATATTTTGAAAAATCTGCAGAGTGAAAATATATATATATATATATATATATGTATATATATACATACACACAGAGACATTAAAAAAGTAGCATTGTGTATGCCAATCGAAATTCACCATGAAATATATATCATCCACAGATCCAAAAATATTCATTTTAATGAACATGGATTTATGTCGTTCAACTAAGAAGCTCACCCGTATCTTGAATTTTCGGTTCCAACAGCATTTAGTAGGAGTGATCTCTTCTCACAATTTGTATCTGCCAAGCCAGCCACCTCACAAAATGTACGAGTTATACCAGGTAGAATTCGATATGTGCATATAAAAATACATGTGATGAATAGGCTACAGAGAAAGGGAGACAGTTATTCACATATTTGTTAACTTTTAAAACACATGGAGGACTATTTCAATTAAAATTCGCTAGATTTATAACACCTACCATTTATCATACGAAAGGCAAGTCCAACTATACACCATGCCTCCTGTGAACCTCTTGTATTTCTATTCTGTTTGAGTTATTTTTCTCCATAATATTAGGATTAGAAGTCAAAGTCTATTAGGGTATGTGTTAGTGTCAGGGATTCAGTATTTCGATAGGAAAATTTGAAAATGTATCCAATGTATATGCAAATATGTGCTACACAAAAAACTTCCCACTCTCATTCATAACAATGCCTTGACATTACCTTCGCCCCACATAAGACACAATTAGAGGAGAGGAGTTAGAAAATCTGTGAATACATATGTGGAATGGAAAATGCTCAGGAGTTCACAAATTTGGAGGTGGTAGAGGAGTTTCCAAAAGTAAGGGACAGGGTAAACACTCCACAAACATGAAGTTCTGCCAGCCTGACACCTGGAGAAACTGCCTCTAAGGTTGGGCAATGAAATATATGCTGTTGTCAGGAGCATTAGCTTCATTTGGAGTGAGACGATCAAAGCTGGGTCTTCATCTATGTGACATGAATGACATTGTTTCTTATTTTCCAATGAACATGAGGCATCAGTGCTGAATTTTCTATTTGTATGTAACTTGTGGCCACTGGGGTCTAAGTGTCTCCCCGTGTGGACTGTAAATCCATTTGGTCATCCTCCACTATTCGTGGTGTTTCTTGCTGCTGCACTGGGAGTTTGGAATTTGCTTCATGAAATACAAGGAGTTCAACAGGGACACAGTGCTGAAGTGAGTTCTGTCAATTGTGGTGGGTCGGGTTCTGCAGGAGAATGCACCAACCAGGCTTCTATCCCACATTGCTTGCCCCATTGACCATAGCAACCTGATTCTGAACATTGCCCTGAAACCTCTCCATATAACAATATGCTTTTACATATAAGAGTCTACTGGCTTCAAAATGTCAGTCACAATCCATTTGCAAGACAATGGCAGATCCACATGGCCCAACACAGATGTTTTATCACACACCTGCCAACCACTGCTCTAGGACAACTACTCAACAGGATCCAACTTACTGGCATCTCTGTTCTACACCATTTTCATAAAACCAAGTCAATCAAGGCACTGTCTTACATACTCATGATCAGCAACAGGACATCCAAATGTTCTCCAGTGCCACCCAGTCATGGGAATTTCAAAAATTTTTATGGTATTTATCTAGCCAATTTTCAAGGAAGAAGTTGGAGGCACTGTGGGTTTCAATTTATTCAGGAACCATTAAATGGTGAGCAAGTTCATTTCAATGAAAACTCTGGAGAATTCTCACAGGCAAGGCTTCCCAAAGAGTGGCCAAAATGTCAGATTAAGCCAGGCCCATTGAGGTCTACAATGTGAGGTCCATGTGTGTTTTGACTCTCAAAAATGGCTGCCAAGTCTTTAAGAATAAAATCATGTGATATCATGGCTGAGATTCCATGTGATCTGTGGAAAGTCAACTTGGACCTAGATGTCTTTCCAAGGGCAACTCTCATGCATGGCCATCTAAAATCCCAACACAATTCATGGCAATACTTCTCTGAGATCAGTACTACAACTCAGTCTCTAAGGGGAATCACACCAGGGTGCAAGCCCACGTGGACCCAGTCATCTCTTCAAACCACCATTCAAATGTCCACAATTAAATCCCAAACACTCCCACATGGCCCAAATCTTCTTCCATATATACACTCATCATAACCTGTGGCTGGAGGTTTCCATGAGGGGAGCAGCCCACGTCAGTGTCCAAAATAAGCTTCCTGCACCTCATTTGCCTAAAGTCAGGGTGGCATGGACACCCTTCCTGTAAACCAGAAGTGATCAAATAGGCCTTCCTTTAATACTGCTTAGCTTCTCCAACTTGAGGCCTACTGACTTTGAGGTTTAGATTCTTTAAGTGAATTGGAGTCATGAGAAAAACAAGCACCTATGGGCTAGCCTCTGCTGGGTTTTGAAGAACTCATTTGACCCAAAGGATCCCTGTTCTCACTTGATGGATGTCAGGAACCTACCAGAGGAAGGCAAGAGAGTTAATCAACAATATCTGATCTTTTTGCCATTTTGGTTTTCGATGCATGCATGGGATGTATCTTTAGATCCATCAGGTGCTGAGAATCTAAGCCTCAGCCTCACACAGGGCCAAGAGACTGATTCAGACATATCCCTTTTCAAAGCAATTAAGCATGGATCCACACGTGATGCCCATTCATTTGCATTTGAAAACTGTTTTCTTCAGGCTTCACAAAGTGGTGGCTTGAGGCAAAGTTCTTCCTGACATTCAGGGCAACAGAACAATAGGTAAGCAAAAGGACCAAAGCAGGGTTTCTCCACTGAGACTTTCCTGGTCAACTGATATCTGAGATTTCTGAGATGCTAGCCATTCCCTTCAACTATCTAGTACATGGCCATGTCACAGATATTGGAGGTGGTACATATCTTGGACACAAAACCATGATACTATTCTGGAGTGTTGCCAGAATTGAAGGAGAAAACAGGAAATTATGAAGCTAGTAGGTGTTGCCCATCCATAAGGCAAGCCTGATTCCACTCATATATTGGGCACAATGAATGCTGGCAAGCTTTCTAGTAGACAGGAAACATCCATTGATGCCTTCTCTCTTCTAATGTCTACAATCATGAACACAGTGGGATACACAGACACTCGCCTTGTCAAAGGACTTACTAAAAGTAGTCCACTCCAAACCAAACAAACTGCCTTTCCCACCTATTCTGAGAACTTGAGACAAAACCACAAAATCACACCCACACCCACAAAGGCACCTCCTTCCCCCAAGTAGGTCTGTGACTCTCCGGAGTGTCCTCTGACTGGTGGGCCATACTATGTTTCCCCAAAATGACCTCTCCTGTCTCAGTTCTGGTCTGCTTGGCCAACTCTGTGAAGTTGTCAAGAGCCAGTGGTGAGACACTACCTGCTTTCTGAGGAAAAGCCCCTCTTCAAAGGTTTCCTGGCATTTGGCCATCCTCACATCTGTAGGTTCAAAGAAAGACTGACTCTGTCCTTGGTAAATCCAAACATATGAGACCACTGGGACTGGGACAGGGACTGTGTCTGGGTTCCTGGCTTCCTGGATCCCAAGTTCAGAGAGTTTCATCACCAAGGAAGTGAGGTGAGGTCACTTCCTTCAGGATCTGAATTACATCACTGCCTTGGCAACCACTTTGCCCTAACAGTTGCTTCCAAAAGTCCCTTTAGGTGGAGGCTGCCCCTGTTTTCCTGTAACACTTTCACAAGTTAGAATGTTATATCAATCATAAGCACCCCGGAACAGCTCTCCACACAGAACTGGTTTGGTCCATCTTGTATACATTAAGAAGAGAGAGTGATTCAGACACAACCCTTCAACCCGACCAGGATGACTGCCATGGAAGATGACTTTTGCTTTCTGAGGTATTTCATAGCTGCCTTCATCTTCACCAGGGATCATTTCTGCATGAACATTTGAGGTTCTCAGCAGGTGAAGATACCCTACATTCCTGTATTTTAAAACCAACTCTGTCCCTGCTCTTCGGTAAAGTTAGTGTATGGTTAGGGTTCATTATATTTTTGATTTGGGTTAGGAATCATTCTGCAGGATGAATAAAGGGATTGGGTACCTGCGATATTTATAAGAATATATAAGTGAAATATATGTATGAAAACGGAAATCTAAGAAAGATTTGAAGCCCAGAAGGGCATTGGGCCCTTGATTGGGATGCATAGTGTTGAATTACGTTCTGTACAATTGTCTCAGTTAAATCGATATACAATGGCATAGGACCTTGTACCTTGGATGATTGAATGTAGAAGAGAACATCCAGTTAAAAAGGGATAGTCGGTAGGATTAGAAAGATAGTCGGTAGGTTTAGGAAGAAGAGTGAGAATATGATTTGGAATAAAAAGCTTCTTTAGCAATAGGGTTTCGTTTAGAGAGTGAATGTAAATGTCAGTACATGTGAAGAGTCTTTCACAATGATGAACTGGGGAAATTATGTAGAAAAGCAGGTATCAATAGAGACATAACGAAATCAGGCAAAGTATAAATGAGTGATAGGATTAGACATTTTCAACAGGGTTGAGTTTGAATATATAATCATAGGAAAAAACAAATATGTTGTCACCAATGGGATTGACATTTGAGAGCATTAGGCAACCTGGACACGGATGTTATTACTTATCCATGTTCACTTTCCTTTTAGGCTTTGGTACAATCATAAGTGTGACCTTTACATTTTTTTTTGTTCAGAATATTTCGGTGGTAAAATGTATATGTAGATCAGGTAACATGAGTATTTCTTTCACCATGTCTGGGAGCAATATTTTGAAGACATATACATTAGTAATAGGGGTACAAAGAGGTGTACCCTGTGTCTATGAATATAGAGATAATGCATGAATAGACGATAATATGAATAAATAATGTATCTGGTTCCACTTTAAATAATGGATTGAATTGAAATCTGAAAATATATAAGAAATCTTATATTGATATATAATCATTCATTTCAACCAGTTATATATCTAATGGTAATATTAGGATTATGGTTTATCATGAAGGGTGTTTGAGTTTTGCTTTATAAGTGATGATGTTAAACGAAAATAATGTGTTTGGAAAGAAGTCTCATGAAAAGACCAGTCAAGAAACATAGAAGAATCATGTGTTCTGAATCAGAAAGTGATTGATCGTGAAACAAATGCCTATAAATTTTCTAACTTTTGAATGAAATATATATCCTATGATGTGCATAAACTGAAGACATCGTAACGTATAAGTGTTGAATAAAAATGAAAATCAAAATACACATCATGTCCCCTAAGAATATACTTGCATTGATGTTAAACTAGCTCAGTAACTGTAGAAATATTAGGTTTTGTTTGCACCTTTCACTCAATTTAGTTTTCAGTACTAGAAAACAAATATGTATTTCAGGTGGATGATTATTTCTGAGAATAATCTTGTGGAAAGTTGATTATAAATACACATATATGAATATGAATGAATTTAGGGAGTGTATAATAAGACACATATATTTCATATTTTAAAAAATCTGGAGAGTGTATATATATATATATATATATATATACACTCTCATACATACACACTCACATGCACAGATATAAAAAAGTAGCAATACAGGAAATCCATCATGAAGGCAGGCATGGAAAAATCAAGTCTCTGACCTCTTCAGCTGCACGGGCATCGGGAGTCGTAAACTGTCTAAATGCTGTTTGCTCAGAATCACTAGGCAATGTTGACCTAATGTGGATCTGGTGCGAACATTCTGGGCCCCTCAGAACACACACCGAGCCTGGATCGGCTGCATTCAACCTCCGGTTTGCCTGGTTCTCGTGACTCAGCACTAAGATCCCTCTGAAATAACTGTTCGGCCCTTCTGAACTTTCAGAGGTAAAAGCCAACCAAGCCTTCAAAGGCAGTGGCCACAGGATTGAAACGGCGCTTGGGAGAGACAGTCAGGACCCACCCGTTGCGTTGGTTACCTTGCAAAGGGAACAAACGGTCACCATTTGCATGGGATACCACCATAGCATAGAAATGATGTCACGGGCAGAGGAGATAACTTCATTGAAACCAGCGTGACAGGTGTGTAATCCCCTAGCCATCTCTCTCAACACAGCGGGGAAACCTTAAGGGCCCCTCCCAGCTCTGCCGTAAGGGCCTCTCCCAGCTCTCCCGTGAGCGCGATAGCCAGACCTGGGGAATCAGGATTGGCTCGGGACTAGCGGCGTGGAATTCCGGGCTCCTGATCCCACAAGTGCTGACAATTGAGGTCTCTTACACCACGTACCGGTGGCGTGGCTCCCAGAGGGCAAGAAAATTCGCTGGGGGTCCTCAGCCCCAAGCTCTACAAACTTAGGGTCTGAGGGAGGCAAACAGGGAGAGTGTGCACAGGCGTTCATGAAAACAGGGCTGCCAGGAGTAGAGTTCTGGCTTGTAACCACTATTGTGGTGAGCGTCACAGGTGATCAGGGCATGGCTTGAGGAAGCACAAGAGAAGGCCCTAGGCACTCAGGATTGGAGATCCGCCAAGTCTGGGAGGAAGAGCTGCTGCACAGTGATTGGTTCCCACTTATTCAGAGGAGGAGCTTGGCCCAGTGCACACAGCTCCACATAGTGAAAGAGAAGTTAATTGAACTCTATGACTGCATGTATTATTATTATTTTTTTAATTTATATTTTTTATATTTCTTTCATTTTCATTTTTGTTGTTGTTGTTCTTTAACTTTTTTAATGTTTTTATTTTTTTATTTTTTATTTTATCATTATTATTATTAATATTATTTTAAATTTTAATTTTCATTTTTTAATTATAATTATTATTTAAATTTTTTTTCTTTCTTTATTTTCTATTTTTTTCTTTTGTCTTTTCATTTCTTTTCAATTTTCTTATTCTCCCTTCCTTGAATTCTACCTGTCTACTCTCATTCTCTTTAGTGACTTCTTCCCTTCCCTTCTAATATCTTTCCTCCCAAGCATCAAATAAATTTATAAGAGTAAGCAGTAACTCAGCAGTCAAACAAAACAAGAAGTAACATGAGCAGCATAAAAAAGCAAGGAAGAAAAGGAGTACAAACAATGATGGACAGCCTAAATATTCAGAAGGACCTAGAGTCATCAGAAAAATGGTCATATAAAGAACTCAAGAAATACCTTAGACAGATGGAATGGAACCTTAAAGAGGATACGAGACATCAAAACCAAACAGTGAAAGAACACATTGAAAATGAATTACATAAACAGATATAAAAAGAAATTAAGCATCTTAATTAGGAGATAGAGATTATAAAAAAAATCAAATAATAATTCTAGAAATGAAGGAAATGATAAAACAAATTAAAAACTCAATTGAGAGTATCACTAACAGAGTGGAGCAAGTAGAAGACAGAATGTCAGATAATGAAGACAAAATATATCATCTTGAAAAAAGTCTAGCCAACAAAGAAATGCTGGTAAAAAGTCATGAGAAAAACATCCAAGAGATATGGGATAACATAAGAAAAAAAAAAAAAACTAATGAGTCATCTGGATAGAGGAAGGTACAGAGATTCAAACCAAGGGAATGAGTAACCTGCTGTATGAAATAATTACAGAAAACTTTCCAGAAATAAAAATGGAAACGGATAAAAAAAATTGTAGATGCTTACAGGACACCGAGCACACAAAATCACAGTAGACCAATGCCAAGACACATTGTTATGAAGATATCCAATATACAGAACAAAGAGAAAATATTAAAAGCTACAAGAGAAAGGAGGCAGATTACAATCAGGGGTAAACCAAAAATGTTAACAACAGATTTTTCATCACAGACGCTGAAAGTGAGAAGATCCTGGAACAACGTATTTCAAACACTTAAAAACAATGGATGCCAACCAAGAAATCTGTATTCAGCAAAATTAAGCTTCAGGTAAGACAACGAAATAAAAACATTTCGTGATAAACAAAAGCTAAAAGAACTTGCAGCCAGAAAACCAGCATTGCAAAGCATCTTAAGGAAAACACTACACGAGGAAAAAATGAATATCAACAAAGAAAACCATCAGTGGGAAGTGCCTCATTAATGACAGAGGGCGGGGGAAAAGTTAATCATGGATAAACAAACTAAATTAAAAAAAAGATAAATAATCAAAGACGGGTGGCAATACAAACCATATATCAATACTAACTCTAAACTTTAATGGCTTAAACTCTCCAATAAAGTGACATAGACTTGTAACGTGGATTAAAAAAAACAAATCCAACAATATGTTGCTTCCAGGAGACACATCTGAATGGAAAAGACATACACAGGCTGAAGGTGAAAGGTTGGGAAAATTTATACCATGCACACGGTCCTTGTAAGCAAGCAGGGGTGGCCATCCTCATATGGAATAAAATCGACTTCAAGACTAATTTAATCAAAAGGGATAAGGAAGGACATTATATACTGTTGAAAGGAACCATTCACCAACAAGACATAACAATTATCAATATTTATGCAGCAAATAATGGTGCTGCAACATTTATAAAACAAATTCTCCTCAAGTTCAAGAATCAAATAGACCACAACACAATAATTATGGGAGACTTCAACTCACCTCTCTCACCATTGGACAGATCCTCCAAACAAAAGTTGAATAAAGAAAATATAGAATTCAATATCACAATCAATACCCTAGACTTAACTGACATATATAGAATATATCAACCATCATCAAGTGGATATACTTTTTTCTCACCAGCACATGGATCCTTCTCAAAAATAGACCATATATTATGCCATAGGGCAACACTCAGTAAATATAAAGGGGTGGAGATAATACCATGAATTTTTTTCTGATCACAATGGAATGAAACTGGAAACCAACGGTAAAAGAAGGAAGGAAAAATCCTACATCACATGGAAAATGAACAATATGTTACTGAATGATCAATGGGTTACAGAAGACATAAAGGAGGAAATCAAAAAATTCTTAGAGATAAATGAAAATACAGACACAACATATCAGATTCAATGGGACACAATGAAACAAGATTCAAGAGGCAAATTCATCGCCTGGAGGTCATTCCTCAAAAAAAGAAAAAAACAAAAACAACAAATAAATGAGCTCTCACTTAATCTCAAAGCCCTAGAAAAGGAAGAGCAAAACAACAGCAAATGTAGCAGAAGGCAAGAAATTATTAAAATCAGAGAGTAAATCACGAAATTGAAACAAAAGAAACTATTAAAAAATTACCAAAACTAATAGTTGGTTCTTCGAAAAAATAAATAAGATTGACAGACCCTTAGCCATGCTAACGAGGAGAAGAAGAGAGAGAACTCAAATTACTAACATACGGGATGAAAAAGGCAATATCACAACAGATGCTACATAAATACAGAAGACAATTAGAAATTATTTCGAAAACCTATATTCCAATAAAATAGAAAATAGTGAAGACATTGATACATTTGTTAAGTCATATGATTTGCCTAGACTGAGTCAGGAGGATACACACAATTTGAACAGACCAATATCAATCGATGAAATAGAAGAGGCAATCAAACTACTACCAACCAAGAAAAGCCCAGGATCGGATGGGTATACAGCGGAGTTTTACAAAACCTTTAAAGAAGAATTAATACAAATACTTTTCAAGTTATTCAGAAAATAGAAAAACAGGGAGCTCTGCCAAATTCATTCTATGAGGCCAACATCACCCTGCTTCTGAAACCAGACTAAGACACCTCAATGAAAGAAAACAACAGACCAATATCTCTGATGAACCTAGATGCAAAAATTTTCATTAAAATTCTGGTGATTTGGATACAAAGGCACATCAAAAAAATTGTGCACCATGATCAACTAGGATTCATCCCTGGGATGCAAGGAGGGTTCAATATATGGAAATCAATAAATGTTATTCACAACATCAATAGACTTAAAAATAAGAACCATAAGATGATCTTGATAGATGCAGAAAAACCATTAGAAAAAGTAGAGCATTCCTTTACGTTCAAAACATTAGAAAAACTAGGGATAAAAGGAACATACCTCGACATTGTAAAAACTATCTATGTTAAGCCTCAAGCTATTATCATTCTGAATGGAGAAAAATTGAAGGCATTCTTTCTAAAATTTGGAACAAGACAGGGATGTCCTCTATCACCACTTCTATTCAATATAGTTCTCGAAAAACTGGCCAGAGCAATTAGAAAGTTGAAAGACATTAAAGACATAAAAATAGGAAAAAAAGAACTTAAATTATCACTATTTGAAGATGACATGATTCTATACATAGAAGACCCAAAAGGGTCTAAAGAAAAAAACTACTAGAACTAATAAATGAATTCAGCAATGTGGCTGGAAATGAAATCAACATGCATAAATCAAAGGCATTTCTGTATATCAGCGACAAAACTTCTGAAATGAAAATGAGGAAAAACACTGCATTCACAATATCCTCATAAAAAATTAAATACTTGGAATCAACCTAACAAAAGAGGTGAAAGATTTATACAATGCAAACTACAGAACCCTAAAAAGAGAAGTAGAATAAGATCTTAGAAGATTGAAAAATATACCCTGTTCATGGATAGGCAGAACTAACATCATCAAAATGGCGATATTACTAAAAAGTTGTCTGTAGGTTTAATGAAATGCCAATCTAAATCCCAAATGAATTTTTTGTAGAAATAGATAAACCAATCATGAAATTCATATGGAAAAATAAACGACCCAGAATAGCAAAAGAAATTCTAAGCAGGAAGTGTGAATCAGGCGGTATAGCGATACCAGATTTCAAACTATATTACAGAGCAATAATAACAAAAACAGCATGGTACTGGTACCAAAACAGGCGGGTGGACCAATGGTACAGAATGGAGGACACAGAGACTAATCCAAAAAGCTACAACTATCTTATATTTGATAAAGGAGCTAAAAGCTTGCAATGGAGGAAGGATAGCATCTTCAACCAATCGTGCCGGGAAAACTGAAAATCCATATGCAACAAAATGAAACTGAATCCCTTTCTCTCGCCATGCACAAAAGTTAACTCAAAGTGGATCAAGGAGCTAGATTCAAATCAGAGACTCTGCATCTGATAGAAGAAAAAGTTGGTTCCGATCTACATATTGTATGGTCAGGCTCCAAATTCCTTAATAGGACACCCATAGCACAAGAGTTAATAACAAGAATCAACAAATGGGAGTTACTTAAACTGAAAATTTTTTTCTCAGAAAGAGAAACAATAAGAGAGGTAAATATGGAGCCTAGATCATGGGAACAAATTTTTACTCCTCACCCTTCAGATGGAGCCCTAATATCCAGAGTATACAAAGTATACAAAGAACTCAAATAATTAGACAATAAGATAACAAATAACCTAATGGGCCAAGGACCTGAACAGACACTTCTCAGAGGAGGACATAGAATCAATCAACAAGTACATAAAAAAATGCTCTCCATTTCTTGCAGTCAGAGAAATGCAAATCAAAACCACCCTAAAATACCGTGTCAATCCAGTGAGATTGGCAGCCATTATGAAGTCAAACAACAACAAGTGCTGGCGACGATGTGGGGAAAAGGGTACTCTTGTACATTGCTGATGGGACTGAAACTGGTGCAGCCAATTTGGAAAGCAGTATGGAGATTCCTGGGAAGGCCGGGAATGGAAGCACCATTTGACCCAGCTATTGCCCTTCTCGCACTATTCCCTGAAGACCTTAAAAGAGCGTACTACAGGGATACTGCCAATCGATGTTCATAGCAGCACAATTCACAATTGCTACACTGTGGAACCAACCCAGATTACCTTCAATAGATGAATGGATAAAAAAAAAAGTTTTTTTTTTTATATACTATGGAGGATTACACAGCACTAAAAAATGACAAAATAATGGAATTTGCAGGGAAATGCATGGCACTAGAGCAGATTATGCTTAGTGAAGCTAGCCAATCCCAAAAAAACAAATACCAAATGACTTCTTTGATATAATGAGAGCAACTAAGAACAGAGCAGAGAGGAAGAGCATGAAGAAAAGATTAACATTAAGCAGAGATATGAGGTGGAACGGAAAGGTAGAGAAAAGAGAAATTGCATGGTAATGGAGGGAGACCCTTATTGTTACAAAAAAAATACATATAAGAGGTTGTGAGTGTAATGGAAAAATAAACAATAAGTGAAATGAATTACAGTAGGTAGCGTAGAGAGAGAAGATGGGAAGAGAGCGGAGGGGGGATAGTAGGGCATAGTAAAGGTAGCAGAATACAACAGTAACTAATAAGACATTATGTAAAAATATGGATGTGTAACTGATGTGATTCTGCATTCTATATTTGGAGTAAAAATGGGAGTTCATAACCCACTTGAATCTAATGTATGAAATATGATATGTCAAAAGCTTTGTAATGTTTTGAGCAACCAATAAAAGAAAAAAAAGGTAGCAATATATATGCCAATCGAAAATCTTCATCAAATATATATAATCCAAAGATCGAAAAATATTCATTTTACTGAAATGGATTTATGTATAATGTTATTCAACTAGGAAGCTCACCCGTAGGTTGAATTTTCAGTTCCAACAGCGTTTAGGAGGAGTGATCTCTTCTCACAATTTGCATCTGCCAATTCAGCCACCTCACATGTGTGTAAAAGTGATATCAGGTAGGATTCTATATGTGCATATAAAAATACATGTGCTGAATAGGCTACAGAGAAAGGGAGACAGGGATTCACATATTTGTTAATTTTAAAAACACATCTAGAACTATTTCAACAGAAAATTGACTAGATTTAAAACTCCTACATTATATAATGCAAAAAGCAATTCCAACTATACACCATGCCTCCTCTGAACTGCTTGTATTTCTATTCTTTTTGGGTTATTTTTCACCATCATTTTAGGATTATTAGTCAGAGACTATTAGGGTACAGGTTAGTGTCAGGGATTAAGTATTTCAAATGGAAAATTGGAAAATGAATCCAATGTGTATGTAAATATGTGCTACACAAAAATCTTCCCACTCACATCCAGAACAATGCCTTGACATTACCTTCGCCCCAAGTAAGACACAATTAGAGTTGAAAAGTGTAAAAATCTAGGAATACATACATGGAATAGAATATGCTCGGGAGTTCACAACTTTTGAGGTGGTAGAGGAGTTTCCAAAAGTAAAGGACAGGGTAAACACTCCACAAACAAGGAGCTCTGCTGGCCTAAGAATTCTTGGGAAATGGCCTCTGAGGTTGGGATCCTGAAATATATGTTGCTGTCATGAGCTTTAGCTTCCTTCATAGTGAGACCATCAAAGCTGGGTCTGCATCTATGTGACCAGGAAGAGATGGTTTCTTATATTCCAATGAACATGAGGCAGCAGTGCTCAATTCTCTCTTTGTAGGTAAACTGTGGCCACTGGATTCTAAGTGTCTCCCAGTGGGGACTGTGAAGACATTTGGTCATCCTCCACTTTTCATGGTGTTTTTTGCTGCTGCACTGGGAATTTGGTATTTGCTTCACAAAATATAAGAAGTTCATTTGGGATACAGTGCTGGAGGGAGTTCTGTCACTTGTGGTGGGTCAGGGTCTGCAGGAGAATGCACCAACCAGGCTTCTATCCCACAGAGCTTGCCCCAGTAACCATAGTAAACTTATTCTGAACATTGCCCTTAAAACTCTCCATATAACAGGATGCCTTTACATATAAGGGTCTCATGTCTGCACTATATCAGTCACAAGCCATTTGGAAGCCAATGGCAGATCCACATAGCCCCTCCATGATGTTTTTTCACACACCTTCCCACCACTGCTCTAGGCCCACTACTCAGCAGGCTCCAAATTACTGGCATCTCGTGTTCTACATCATTTTCATGAAACCCAGTTAAACAAGGCACTGTCTGGTATACACATGATAAGCAACAGGACATCAAATTTTCTGCAGTTCCACCTGGTCATGGGAATTTAAAAAATTTCATGGTATTTATTTAGCAATTTTTCAAAAATGAAGTTAGAGGCACTGTGGGTCTCAATTCATTCAGGAACCATTAAGTGTGAGAAAGTTCATTTCAATGAAAGCTCTGGAGAACTCTCAAAGTCAAGGCTTCTCAAAGAGTTACCAAATGGTCACATAAAGCCAGGCCAATTCACGTCTACAATGTGAGGTCCATGTATGTTTTGACTCTCATCTATGGCTGCCAAGTCTTTCAGAATAAAATCATGTGATATCCTGGCTGAGATTCCCAGGCCTCTGTGGAAAGCCACCCTGGGCATAGATCTCAGTTTCCAAGAGTGAGTCTTATGTGTGTCCTCCTAAAATCCCAACACAATTCATGGCTATACTTCTCTGAGGTCAATTCCAGAATGCAGTCTCTAAGGGGAATCACACCAGAGTTCAAGCCCAGGTGGACCCAGTCATCCCTTCCAACCGCCACAAAAATTACCACAATTAAAATCAAAACACTCCCACAGGGCCATCATCTTCTTCCATGTAGACACTCATCATAACCTCTAGCTGGAGGTTTCTATGAGCCCAAGGTAGTGTCCAAAATAAGCTCACTTGCCCCTTATTTGCCTAAAATCATGGTGGCCTGGACACTCTTCCTGTGAACCAGGAGTGATCAAATATTCCTGCTGTTAAAGTGTTCCACTTCTCCAATTTCAGCCTACTGGCTGTAGGGTATAGATTCTTTATGTGATTTGGATTCATGAGAAAATCCAAGCACATATGGGCTAGCCTCTGCAGGGATTTCAAGAACTCATTTGACCCAAAGGATCCCTATTCTCACTTGATGGAGTTCAGGAACCTAAAACAAGAAGGCAAAAATATTCATCCACAATGACTGCTCTTTTGGACATTTTAGTTTTGGAAGAACATGGAATCTTTCTTTAGATCCATCAGGTGCTGAGAATCTAAGCCACAACCTCATACAAGGACAAGAGGCTGATTCAGACACATCCCATTCCAAAGAAATTAAGCAAAGAGCCACAGGTGGGGTCCATTCATTTCCATATGAAAACAGTGTTTTTCAGGCTACACAAAGGGGTGGCCTGAGGCAAAGACCTTTCTGACATTTAGGGTAATAGAAATAGAATTAAGCAAATGGCCCAAGAAGGGTTTCTCCACTGAGACTTTACTGCACACACTGATATCTGAGTTTTCTGAGATGATCTCATTCCCTTCAGCTATCCAGAACATGGCCATGTCACAGAGCCTTGTGGTGTTACATATCTGGGAAACAAAACCATGAGTCTATTCTGGAGAGTGGCCAGAATTCACGTAGAAAACAGGAACATTAGAAGATAGTAGATGTTGCCCATCCATAAGGCAAGCTGCAGTGCATTCATCAATTGCGCAGTATGAATTGCGGAAGCTTTCAACTAGAGACAACACATCCATTGGTGCATTCTCTTTTCTAATGTCTACAACCATGGATACAGTGGGATACTCAGACATAGAAACACTCACAATGTAAAACAACTTACTAGAAACAGTCCACTCCAAACCAAACAAACCACCTTTCCTACCTATTCTCAGAACATGAGAAAAAACCACAAACTCACACCTACAACGGCAAAGGCACTTCTTTCCCCCAAATAGGTCTGTGACTATCCGGAGTGTCTTCTGACTGGTGGGCCATATTATGTTCCCCCAAAATGGCTTGTCCTGTTTCACATCTGGTCTCAATGTCCAACTCCGTGAAGTTGTAAGGAGCCAGCAGTGAGCCACTGCCTGCTTTCTCAGGAAAGGCCCCTCTTCAGAGCTCTGCTGGCATTTGGCCATCCTCACATCAGCAGGTACCAAGAAAGACTGACTATGTCTTTGGGAAAAGCAAACAAGTTAGCCCACTGGGTCTGGAGTGGGACTGGCTCTGGGTGCCTGGCTTCCTGGATCCCAAGTTCAGAGAATTCCATCACCAAGGAAGTGAAGTGAGGTCACTTCTTTCAGGAACTGAATATGGTCACTGCCTTGGTAACCACTTTGTCCTAACAGTTGCTTCCAAGGTTCCCATGAGATAGAGGCTGCCCCAACATCCTGTGACACATTCAGAAGTTATAATGGTATATCAACCATAGGCACCCTGGAACAGCTCTCCACAGAGGCCTGGTTTGGTCCATCTTCTCTACATTAAGAAGAGAGAGGCTGATTCAGACACATCAATTCATCCTGACCAGGTTGTTTGCATGGAAGATGACTATTGCTCTCTCAGGTCCTACATAGCTGCCTACATCTTCTCCAAGGATCATTTCTTCATGGATCTTTGAGGTTCTAAGCAGGTGGAAGATCTTCTACATTTCTATATTGTAAGACCCACTCTGTCGCTGCTCTTAAGTTAGTTATATTGAGGGAACAGTGTATGGTTAGGGTTAATAACAAGTTCGATTTGGGTTACGAATCATTCTGCGGGATGAATAATGGTATTGGCAACCTGCGATATTTACAAGAGTATACATGTGAAATATAAGTATGAAAGCAAAAATCTAGGTAAGATTTGAAGCCCAGAAGGGCATTGGGGACTTGAGTGGGATACTTAACTTTGAGTTATGTGCTGCACAGATGTCTCAGATAAATCAATATACACTGGCATCGGACCTTGTACCTTGGATGATTGAATGTTGAAGAGAGCATCCAGTCAAAAACCGATAGTCGGTAGGATTAGGAAGGTAGTTGGTAGATTTAGAAAGAAGAGTGAGCATAGGATTTGGACCAAAAGTTCTTCAGCAATAGGGTTTCGGGTAGAGAGTGTATGTAAATGTCAGCACATGTGAAGAGTCAGTCACAATGATGAACTGGGGAAAACATGTAGGAAAGCAGATATCAATAGAGACATTAGGAAATCAAGCAAAGTATAAAGTGTGTGATAGGGTTAGACATTTTCAACAGGTTTGAAGTTGAATATATAATCTTAGGAAGAAACAAATATGTAGTCACCAATAGGATTGATATTTGAGAGCATTAGGCAACCTGGACATGGATGATTTTAGTAATGGATGCTATCTTTTCATTTAGGCTTTGGTACAATTGTAAGTGTGACCTTTGCTTTTTGTGTCCGGAATATTTCTGTGATAAAATGTCTATGTAGATCAGGTGACATGAGTATTTCTTCCACCATTTCTGAGAGCAATATTTTGAAGATTTATAAATTCGTATGGGGGTACAAATAGGTGTACCCTGTTTCTATTAATATAGACATAATGCATGAATAGACAATACTGTGAATAAATAATATAACTAGATCCACTTTAAATAATGGATTGAATGGATATCTGAAAATATATAAGAAATGTTATATTGATATACAATAATTAATTCCAACCAGTTATATATCTAATGATTATCTTATGGTTATGGTTAATCATGAAGGGTGTGTGAGTTTTTCTTCAAAATTGATTATGGAAATCGAAAACAATATATTTGGAAAAAAAGTCTCATGAATAGACCAGTCAAGAAACATAGAGAAATACATGTGTTCTGGAGCAGGAAGTGACTGAAAGTGAAACAAATGCCTATAAATTTGCTAACTAGTGAATGAAATATATATGCTAAGATGTGCATAAACTGAAGAAATAGTAATGTACCAGTGTGGAATAAAAATTAACGTCAAAATACACATCGTGTCCCATAGGAACCAACATGCATTGATGTTCAACTGGGTCAGTTAATGTAGACATATTAGAATTTGTATGCACCTTTCACTGAAGTTAGTTCTCAGTACTAGGAAACAAATATGTATTTCAGGTGTTTGAGTATTTCTAAGAATAATCTTGTGAAAAGTTGATTATTAATCCACATACATGAACATGAATGAATTTAGGGAGTGTATATAAGACACATAATTTTCATATTTTTAAAAATCTGGAGAGTATATACACACACACACACACACAAACACAGAAATTAAAAAATAGCAATATATATGCCAATCGAAATTCATCATGAAATATATATCATAAAGATGCAAAAACATTCATTTTACTGAACATGGGTTTATGTATAATGTTGTTCCACTGGGAAGCTCACCCATAGGTTGAATTTTCAGTTCTAACAGCGTTTAGGACAAGTGATCACTTCTCACAATTTGTATCTGCCAAGTCATGTAACTCAAAAGAATGTACGTGTGATACCGTGTAGGATTCTATTTGTGCATATAAAAATACATGTGCTGAATAGGCTCCAGAAAATGGGAGACAGTAATTCACATATTTGTTAACTTTCAAAACACATGGAGAACTATTTCAATTAAAAATTGACTAGATTCATAATACCTACCCTTTATCATGCAAAAGGCAAGTCCAACCCTGAACTGCATGTATTTATGTACTGTTTGGGTTATTTTTCTCCATCATATTAGAATTAGTAGTCAGAGTCTATTAGAATATGGGTTAGTGTCAGGGATTCAAAATTTTGAATGGAAAAATAGGAAAATTAATCCAATGTGTATGCAAATATGTGCTAAAACAAATCTTCTGACTCTCATCCAGAACAATGCCTTGAAATTATCTTCGCCCCAAGTAAGACACAATTAGAGAAGAAAAGTTGCAAAATCTGTGATTACATTTCTGGAATGGAAAATGCTCAGGAGTGCACAAACTTGGAGGTGGTATAGGAGTTTCCAAAAGTAAGAACACGGTACACACTCCACAAACATGGAGCTCTGCATGCCTAAAACTTTTAGAGAAACTGCCACTGAGGTTGGGCAATGATATATAGGTTTTTGTCAGGAGTTAAGCTTCCTTTGTAGTGATACCCTCAAAGCTGGGTCTGCATCTATGTGACCTGGAGGACAAAGTTTCTTATTTTCCAATGAACACAAGGCAGCACTGCTGAATTCTCTCTTTGTAGATAAACTGTAGCCCCTGGGGGTTTATTTTCTCCCCGTGTGGACTGTGAAACAATTTGGTCATCCTCCACTTTTCGTGGTGTTTCTTGCTGCTGCACTTGGAGTTTGGTACATGCTTCACGAAATACAAGGAGTTCAACTGGGAACCAGTGCTGGAGAGAGTTCTGTCACGTGTGGTGGGTTATGGTCTGCAAGAAAATTCACAAACCAGGCTTCTATCTCTCAAAGATTGCTCCCTTGTCCATAGCAACCTGATTCTGAACATTGCCCTGAAACCTCGCCATAGAACAAGATGCCTTTACATATAAGGGTCTGAAGTCTGCACTATGTCAGTCACAAGCCATTTGGAAGCCAATGGCAGATCCACATGGACCCACCATGATATTTTATCACACACGTGCCCACCACTGCTCTACGCCCACTACTCAGCAGGCTACAAATTACTGGCATCTCTGTTCTAAACAATTTTCAGAAAACCCTGTCAATCAAGGAACTGTCTGGTACACTCATAATAAGCAATAGGACATCGAATGTTTCTGGAGTGCCACCTGGTCATGGGAATTTCAAAAATTTCATGGTATTTATCTAGCCATTTTTCAAGGATGACATTGGATGCACTGTGAATTTCAATTATTCAGGAACCATTAAATGTTGAGAAAGCTCAATTCAAAGAAAATTCTGGAGAACTCTCACAGGCAAGGATTTCCAAAGAGTGGACAAAAGGTCACTTGAAGCCAGGACCATTGAGGTCTACAATGTGAGGTCCTATGTGTTTTGACTCTCAACTATGGCTGCCAAGTCTTTCAGAATAAAATCATGTGATATCCAGGCTGAGATTCCCAGTTCTTTGTGGAAAGCCACCCTGGTCCTAGATCTCAGGTTCCAAGGGCGACTCTCATGCGTGGCCTCCTAAAATCCCAACACAATTCATGGCAATACTTCTCTGAGGTCAGTTTCAGAACTCAGTCTCTAAGGGGAAACACACCAGGGTTCAATCCCTGGTGACCCAGTCATCTCTTCCAACCGCCACACAAATGACCAGAATTAAAACCAAAACACTCACACATGCCCCTCATCTTCTTCCATATAGACACTAATCATAACCTTGGCTGGAAGTTTCCATGAGGCACACAGCACAAGACAATGTCAAAATAAACTCCCTTGCCCTTCATTTGTCTAAAGTCAGTGTTTCTGGACACTGTTCCTGTGAACCAGGGCTGATCAAAGATGCCTGCCATTAATACTGTTCCACTTCTCCAATTTGAGGCATAGTGACTGTCAGGTATAGTTTCTTTATGTGATTTGGAGTCATGAGAAAACCCAAGCACCTATGGGCTAGCCTCTGCAGGGCTTGAAGGACTCAGTTGACCCAAAGGATCCCTCTTCTCACTTGATGGAGATCAGGAACCTTACAGAGGAAAGCAAGAGACTTCATCCACAATGATTGCTCTTTTGGCCATTTTGGAATTGGATGCACACATGGGATCTTTCTTTAGATCCATCAGGGCTGAGAATCTGAGCCATGGACTCACACTGCGCTAAGAGGTGGATTCAGACATATCCCTTTGCAAAGCAATTAAGCAAAGATCCACAGGTGATGCCCATTTATTTCCATTTGAAAACTGATATTTTCAGGCTTTGGAAAGGTGTGGCCTTAGGCAAAGACCTTCCTTACATTCAGGGCAACAGAACAATAGAAAAGCAAATTCCCAAAGCAGAGTTTCTCCACTGAGACTTTCCTGGTCACACTGATATCTGAGTTTTCTGTGATACTCACCATTCCCTTCAGCTATCCAGTACATGGCCATGTCCCAGATTGTGGAGGAGATACATATCTTTAACACAAAACCATGAGCCTATGGGAGAGTGGCCAGAATTCAGGAAGAAATCAGGAATGTAGAAAGGTAGTAGGTGTTGCCCATCTATAAGGTAAGCTGCAGTCCATTCATAAATTGGACAAGATGAATGCTGTGAAGATTTCTACTAGACAGGACACATCCTTTGATGCATTCTCTTTTCTATTGTCTACAACCACGGACACAGTGGGATACACAGAATCACTCACCTTCTCAAAGCACTTACTAGAAACAGGCCACTCCAAATTAAACAAACCGACTTTCCTACATATTCTTAGAAGATGAGACAAAATCACTAACACACAAACACACGCAAAAAGGCACCTTCTTTCCCCAAGTAGGTCTGTGACTATCCGGAGCATCCTCTGACTGGTGGACCATACTATGTTCCCCTGAAATGGGCTGTCGTATGTCAGATCTGGTCTCCTTGGCCAAAACTGTGAAGTTGTCAGGAGCCAGCGGTGAGCCACTGCCTGCTTTATCAAAAAAAAAAAGCCCCTCTTCTGAGCTTTCCTGGCATTTGTCCATCTTCAATTCAGTAGTTGCCAAGAAAGACTGACTCTGTCCTTGGTTAATCCAAACATGTGAGACCACTGCAACTGGGACTGGGCCTGCCTCAGAGTGCCTGGCTTCCTGGATCCAAAGTTCAGAGTGTTACATCAACAAGAAAGTGACGTAGGTCACTTCCTCTAGAACTGAATGAGGTCACTGCCTTGGCAACCACTTTGTCCTAACAGTTGCTTCGAAGGGTCCATGAGATGGAGGCTGCCCCTACTTCCTTTGACACTTTCACAAGTTAAAATGGAATATCAACCATAGGCACCCGGGAACAGCTCTCCACACAGGCCTGGTTTGGTCCATCTTCTCTACATTAAGAAGAGAGAGACTGCTTCAGACACATCCCTTCATCCTTACCTGGTTGTTTGTCATGGAAGATGACTTTTGCTCTCTGAGGTCCTTCATATCTGCCTATATCTTCTCCAGGGATAATTTCTGCATGGACCTTTGAGGTTCTCGGCAGGTTGAAGATCTCCTACATTCCTGTATTGTAAGACCAACTCTGTCCCTGCTCTTCTATAAAGGTAGATTGAGGGAATCGTGTATGTTTAGGGTTAATAACATGTTTGATTTGGGTTAGGATCATTCTGCTGGATGAATAATGGTATTGGAAACCTGCGATATTTATAAGATTATAGAGGTGGAATATATGTATGAAAACAGAAATCTCAGTAAGATTTAAAGCCCAGAAAGTCATTGGGTCCTTGATTGGGATAGTTAGCTTTGAATTATGTTCTGTGCAGATGTCTAAGATAAATCTATACACAATGGCATAGGATCTTGTACCTTAGATGATTGAATGTTGAGGAGAACATTCATTCAAAAAGGGAGAGTTGGTAAGATTACGAAGAGAGTTGGTAAGATTAGAAAAAAGTGTGAGTATAGGATTTGGACAAAAAGTTCTTTAGCAATAGGGTTTTGGGTAGAGAGAAAATGTAAATGTCAGCACATGTGAAGAGTCAGTTACAATGATGAACTGGGGAAAATATGTAGGAAAGCAGATATCAATAGAGACATAAGGAAATCAGGCAAAGTATAAAATGAGTGATACCAATAGACATTTTCAACAGGCTTGAGATTGAATATATAATCTTAGGAAGAAACAAATATGTAGTCACCAATAGGATTGACATTTGAGAGCATTAGGCAACCTGGACATGGGTGATTTTCATAATCCATACTCACATTCCATTTAGGCTTTGGTACAATCGTAAGTGTGACTTTGCATTTTGTGGCCAGAATATTACTGTGATAAAATGTATATGTAGATCAGGTGACATGAGTATTTCTACCACCATTTCTTGGAGCAATATTTTGAAGAGGTGTAAATTAGTATTGGGTGTACATAGAGGTGTACCATGTGTGTATGAATATAGACATAATGCATGAATAGTCCATACTGCGAATAAATAATACAACTGGTTCAAACTTTAGAAATTGGAATAAATTGATATCTGAAAATACACAGGGAATCATATATTGATATACATACATTCATTCCAACCATTTATACATCCAATGGTAATATTACGGTTGTGGTTCATCATAAAGAGTGTGTGAATTTTGCTTCAAAATTGATAATGGAAATCGACAGTAATGTGTGTGGAAAGAAGTCTCATGAAATGACCAGTCAAAAACAAAGAGGAATACATATGTTCTGAAGGAGGAAGTGATAGAATGTGTTACAAATTTCTTTAAATTTATGAAGTTGTGGCTGAAATGTATATTCTATGATGTACAAAAACTGAAGAAATAGTAATGTACCAGTGTTGTATAAAAATGAACGCCAAAATACACATCATGTCCCATAGGAATCTACTTGCATTGATGTTAAAGTGGATCAGTTACTGTAAAAATATAAGGATTTGTTTGCACCATTTACTGAAGTGAGTTTTCAATACTATAAAACAAATATGTATTTCAGATGGATGAATATTTCTGAAAATAATCTTATGAAAAGTTGAATATAAAACCACATACATGAACATGAATGAATTTAGGGAGTGTATAATAAGATACATATATTTCATATTTTGACAAATCTAGAGTGTATATATATATATATATATATATATATATATATATATATATATATATACAAAATACACACAGAGACATTAAAAAGTAGCAATATATATGCCAATTAAAATTCATCGTGAAATATATATCATCCACAGATCCAAAAATATTAATTTTACTGAAAATGGATTTATGTATAATGTTTTTTAACTAAGAAGCTCACTCATAATTTGAATTATCAGTTCCAAAAGCGTTTAGGAGGAGTGATTTCTTCTCACACTTTGTATCTGCCAAGTTAGCCACCTCTCAAGAATACAGGTGTGATACCAGGTAGGATTCTATATGTTCATATAAAAATACATGTGCTGAATTGGCTACAGAAAAAGGGAGACAGGAATTCACATATGTGTTAACTTTAAAAACACATGCAGAACTCTTTCAACAAAAAATTGACAAGATTTACAACTCCAACCCTATATCATGCAAATAGGAAGACCAACTATACACCATGCCTCCTATGAAGTGCTAGTATTTCTATTCTGTTTGGGTTATTTTTCTCCATTATATTAGAATTAGTAGTCAGAATCTAGTAGGGTATGGGTTAGTGTCAAGGATTCACTATTTCGAATGGAAAATTGAAAAATGAATCCAATGTGTATGTAAATATGTGCTACACAAAAATCTTCCCACTCTCACTCAGAACAATGCCTTGACAATACCTTCGCCCCAAGTAAGACACAATTAGAGGAGAAGATTTAGAAAACCTGTGAACAAATATCTGGAATGGAATATGCTCAGGAGCCCACAACCTTGGAAGTGGCAGAGGAGTTTCCAAAGGTAAGGGAAAGGGTAAACACTCCACAAACATGGAGGTCTGCTGGCATAGAGACTTCTTGAGAAACTGCCTGTGAGATTGGGCACTTGAAAAATATGTTGTTGTCAGGAGCTTTAGCTTCCTTTCTAGTGAGACCATAAAAGCTTGGTCTGCATCTATGAGACCTGGAGGACATGCTTTCTTATTTCCCAATGAACATGAGGCAGCAGTGCTAAATTCTCTTTTTAGGTAAACTGGGGCCACTGGGGGCTAAAGGTCTCCCCATGTGCACTGTGAAGCCATATGGTCATCCTCCATTTTCATGGTGTTTCTTCCTGCTGCACTGGGAGTTTGGTATTTGCTTCACGAAATAAAAGGAGTTCAATTGGGTGACAGTGCAAGAGGGAGTTCTGTCATGTGTGGTGGGTCAGGTTCTGCAGGAGGATACAAGAACCAGAATTCTATCCCACATAGCTTGCCCCCTTGACCATAGCAACCTGATTCTGAACAATGTCCTGAAAACTCTCCATATAACAAGTTGCCTTTACATGGAAGGTTCTGCTGGCTGCACCATGTCAGTCACAAGCCATTTGGATGCCAATGGAAGATCCACATGGCCCCACCACAGATGTTTTATCACATACCTGCCCACCACTGCTCTAGGCCAACTACTCAACAGAGTCCAACTTACTGGCATCTCTGTTCTACACCATTTACATGAAACCCAGTCAATCAAGGCACTGTCTGGTATATTCATGATCAGTAACAGGACATCCAAATGTTCTCCAGTGCCACCTGGTGATGGGAATTTCAAAAATTTTATGGTATTTTTCTAGCCATTTTTCAAGGATGAAGTTGGAGGCACTGTGAGTTTCAATTCTTTCAGGAACCATTAAATTTTTAGGAAGCTAATTTCAATGAAAGCTCTGGAGAACACTCACAGGTAAGGCTTCCCAAAGAGTGGCCAAAAGATCACATGATATTATTCCCATTGAGGTCTACAATGTGAGGTCCATATGAGTTTTGACTCTCAACTCTGGGTGCCAAATCTTTCAGAATAAAATCATGTGGTATCCTGGCTGAGAGGCCTAGTGCTCTGTGGAAAGCCATCCTGGGCCTAGAACTTAGTTTCCAAGGGCGACACTCATGCCTGGCTTCCTTAAATCTCAACGCTATTCATAGCAATACTTCTCTGAGGTCAGTTTGAGAACTCAGATTCTAAGGGAATCACACCAGAGTTCAAGAACATGTGGACCAAGTCATCTCTTCCAACCACCACCCAAATGACCACAATTTAAAACAAAACACTCCAACGTGGCGCTCATCTTTTTCCATATAGACACTCATAATGACCTCTGGCAAAAGTTTTCCATGAGGGGCACAGCCCAAGACCGTGTCCAAAATAAGCTCTCTTGCACCTAATTTGCCTAAAGTCAGGGTGGCCTGGACACCCTTCTTGTGAACCAGGAGAGATCAAATAGGCCTCCCATTAATACTGCTTCGCTTCTTCAATTTGAGGCCAACTGACTGTGGGGTTTGGATTCCTTATGTGAATTGGAGTCTTGAGAAAACCCAAGCAACTATGGGCTAGCCTCTGCAGGGCTTTGAAGAACTCATTTGAACCAAAGGATCCCTATTCTGACTTGATGGAGGTCAGGAAAGTTACAGAAGAGGCGAGAGACTTCATCCACAAGGACTGCTTTTTTGGCCATTTTGGTTTTGGATGTACACCTGGGATCTTTCTTTAGATCCATCAGGAGCTGAGAATCTAAGCCACACCCTCACACAAGGCAAATAGGCTGATTCAGACACATCCATTCCAAAGCAATTAAGCAAAGAGCCACAGGTAATGCCCATTCATTTCCATTTGGAAACTGTTTCCTTCAGGCTTCACAAAGTGGTGGACTGAGGAAAAGACCTTCCTGACATTCAGGGCAACAGAAGAATTGGTAAACAAAAGGCCCCAAGCAGGGTTTCTTCACTGAGACTTTCCTGGTCACACTGATATCTGAGTTTTCTTAGATGCTCGCCATTCCCTTCAGCTATTCAGTACATGGTCATGTCACAGAGCTTCAAGGTTGTACATATCTTAAACACAAAACCATGAGCCTATTCTGGAGAGTGGCGAGAATTCAGGAAGAAAACAGGACCTTAGGTAGATAGCAGGTGTTGCACATCAATAAGGCAAGCTGCAGTCCATTCATAAATAGGGCAGGATGAATGCTGGGAAGCTTTCTACTAGATAGGACATATTCATTGATGCATTCTCCTTTCTAATGTCTACAACCACGGACATAGTGGGATACACAGACATAGAAACACTCACCTTGTCAAACGACTTAGTAGAAACAGTTCACTCCAAACAAAACAAACCACCTTTCATACCTATTCTCAGAACATGAGACAAAACCACAAACCCACACCCACACCACAAAGGCACCTCCTTCCCCCATGTAGGTCTGTGACTATCCGGAGTGTCCTCTGACTGGTGGGCCATACTATGTTCTCTGGAAATGGCCTGTTCTGTCTCAAATCTGGTCTTTTGGCCAACTCTGTGAAGTTGTCAGGGGCCAGCGGTGAGCCACTGCCTGCTTTCTCAGGAAATGCCCCTATTCATAGCTTTCCTTGCATTTGGCCATCCTCACATCAGTAGGTTCCAAGAAAGACTGAGTCTGTCCTTGGTAAATCAAAATAAGTTTGACCACTGGGGCTTGGACTGGGACTGGCTCTTTGTGCCTGGCTTCCTGGATTCCAAGTTCAGAGAGTTCCATCACCAAGGAAGTTAGGTGAGGTCACTTCATTTAGGAACGGAATGAGGTCACTGCCTTGGCAACAACTTTGTCCTAACAGTTGCTTCCAAGGTTCCCATGAGAAGGAGGCTGCCCCTACTTACTGTGACACTTTCACAAGTTACAGTGGTATGTCAACCATAGGCATGCAGGAGCAGCTCAACAAATGCCTGCTTTGGTCCATCTTCTATACATTAAGAAGAGAGTGCCTGATTCAGACACATCCCTTCATCCTGAGCAGGTTGTTTGCCATGGAAGACTTTTGCTGTCTCAGGTCCTTCATAGTTGCCTACATCTTCTCCAGGGATCATTTCTGCATGGACCTTTGAGTTTCTCAGCAGGTGGAAGATCCTCTATATTCCTGTATTTTAAGACCAACTCTGTCCCCACTTTTCTGTAAAATTAGATTGAGAGAACAGTGTATGGTTAGGTTTAATAACATGTTCAATTTGGTTTAGAAAGGAAACTACACGGTTGAGCAAACAGGGTCCTACCGTTAGCAATCATATGAGGATTATAAATGGACCGGCCATGGCAGATAAAAGCATAGTTAACCAGGTTGACTATGTGAACAAAGAATCAAACCTCCCTTCTGGGGCCTCTGTCTCTCTTTGACGCTCTTCAAGTCGTTTTCTTAATTTACTCATAGATTCTTTTACAACTCCAGTATTGTCGGCATAAAAACAACATTCTTCCCTCAATGCAAGCAAAAAGGCAAATTTCTCTCATGAAGAGGAGGTCCAACACTCGCCTGCTCTGTAAAACAACTTCAGAGAGAGAGAGGTTAAAATTCCTGTAAAGCTGTGATGTCGGTTTTTAATGTCTTTAAGCTTTGGTCTATTTCTGCTTCTAATTGTGTCTTTGTTGTGTCTCATGGACTAGGGCAGTTGTTCCTATGCCCACCCCTTCAGCAATTATTATTCCTCATAGGATGGCCAAAGTGAGGGATACAGGTTCCCGCTGGAACCGGGTTATATGCCCCCCTATTTGAACTTTAAATGAACCTACGTCATGATAGAGCACTCTGAAAAACATCTGCATGATTACATAATTAATCACATCTATTGACCATTTTATGTAAACATAAATAATGTTAAAGTGTATAGAATTATACTGTTTTAGGAATGGACAAGAAAATGCACCTAAGATAGCACCAAAGTGAGGAAAACATTCTTATTTGGTTGCATCCGGATTTAGAGGGCATTGCTTCTGTTGTAATCAATTAATCCCCTGAACCCCAAGTTTTGGTAGTTTTAGAATTTGTACCCAACATGTAAGGGAAGGGGCTCAGAAGTTCACAGTCTGCAGAAATTCACAAAAATTAGTTTTTGTTTCTGTTTTTTTTTTTTTTTTCCTCTGTTCTGGGCAAGTTAACTTTTCAAGGACACCTTGGAAGGGGAGAGCTTTTTTGTCTCTTTTTTTCTCCCTGCCAGCTGTCACCATGGAGACCAGTTGCTAACTTTTTTATCTTAGAAATGTAGGCATCTAGGTGAAGCCCCAGCTCAAGGCCAGAGGCCTTGTTCACATATTTTGTGAAAAACTGGAAAGGCAGTGTCTAGCTTAGGGGTGGTGATTTTTCCAGCCAGTGGCCAAGTAGAACAGGGCAACACGAAAAGTGGAAGTTTATGTACATTGAACTCTTTCAGAGGGACTCTTTTGCTGAAAGACCTAAAGTAAGCCTTGGTGAAGACTTCTGGAGAAGGTCATTTAAGACATTTCTGTGGACCTGGTACAGAGGGGGAAGACGGGGTAGTCGAGGCTGAGAGCAGCTCCGTGGATCTAAGAATGAGAAAAGAGAGATGTAAAAGAAAAATGGTAAAGGGGTTTGGGATTTTCCTAGAACAAAACTTGAGCATTAGAACAGGTATAGCAGAGGAGAAGATGGGAGTAAATATTCCAAAAAGCCTTTGAGGGACTTTAAATTCTTAGAAACCTCTTTTCAGTGATGACAAAGCAACTTTAAATGCCATTTTCATTACATCGTGGATAGGGATCTGAGGGCTCTTCTCAGCTGGTTTGAGCTTTGGGTTAGCTTGCTAGAGGACTTGGTGGGACCTAGTGCAGGCCCTGACAGGAAAAGAGAGGAGTGAGTGGGTGAAGGGGTACCTCGGTACCTGCTACCTCAGCAACGGGGCAATGTTCTGAGAACCAGCGAAGGTTTGGGTTTTTGATTTAGTAATTGGAGAGGAGAAATCAGGTTGCTAAGATGGGAGTGATAGCAGAGAGTCTAGAGCAGAAGGCTGAGGGTGAGAAACTATTGGAGAAGCATAGTACAGGATGTGAGAAAAAGAGGAAAAATGATTCCACATAGGGAAATTTCCCCCTTTTGAGAACTTGCCGAAGTTAAAAATGTCACTCAGAATTTGAGGATCTAGAGAACCCTCTGGGGGCCATAGTATTTGGTTGTCTAATTGGTAATATGGCCAATGCTGTGTACTGAATTTGATGAGGAGTTTGGGTTCCACCAGGCAGCCCCTGTATGCTCACATTCCCTTGACTTACACAAGAAGTCGGCTTCTCCCCCACACAGCCGTGGCTGTTTGTGGCTTTGATAGTCCGCCAGGCAAACATAGTAATCTAGGCTAGTAAAACCTGAATCTGTCTCGCGTGTCCCTGCATCCATAATATTTGTTTCCATTATCTATGGTACAGAAGAGATTTAATGGGATTTTAGTGGGATCCTCTTCATCAGGGATATCTCAATAGGAAAGACCTATACCGACCTGACAAATGTCTGGGTGGAGAGATGGCCACCAGGTCTCTATGGGGCCTGTATGCGAGATAGACTATACTTCTTGTCTAGTAGGATTTGTGATCAGCCATTGCTGCTGAACGGGGTGATGAGGGTTAGAACTACTGGTGGCCAAGGGGAGAGTCTATAGTCTTATCCACATAGCGAATACGCAATTTGAAATGGTTACCACGCTTTTCCAGTTTCCAACAAGAGTCTGGACACAGCGAAGGCTTGAGATGAGAGGCATGGATCCAAAAAGTGATTCCGTCTACTTTAACGCTTTAGGTTTTATAAGTAGCACCTGGTATGTTTCTTTCCAGTGGGGTTTCAGGGATGACACCTGATGTTGTCTTATGTAGACGAAGTCTCTTACATGATATTGATTTAGAGTCCCCTCCTCCCCTGGTTGGTAGGCAGTGGCCAGCTGTTTCCACAGTTATCGCTGAGTTCTTTCAATGACTTTAAGTCTGTCAAGCAAGGGGGTGTGGAAGTGATCGTTAAGCCTTAGAGTTGGGGTTAGGTCCCTTATTGGATGATGGGAATCATAGAGAATTTCATAGGGGGTGAGGTTACACAAAGAAAGAGAGGGAATATTTCTCGCATGAAACAGTGCATAAGGCAGGAGCATAATCCAATCTTTTATTCCGGGCTCTAAGCTTAATTTTGTGAAGGTCTCTTTAATGGTTCTATTTATTTTTTCTACCTGTCCTGAGCTCTGGTGTATATAAGCATAATGTAACTTAAAATTAATCCACAGGGTCCCAGTTAACACCTGACTTACCTGGGCCATGAACACCAGTCCATTATCAGACCCTATTACCTTAGGCAGACCGTATCTTGGAAAAATATCTTTCAGAATCTTCTTGAAAATCATTTGTGCAGTTTTTTTTTTTTTTTTTTTTTTTTGTGTGTGTGTGTGTATGTGTGGAAGGCTTCAGTCCATCCTGAAAATGTATCTACAAAGACTAGGAGGTATTTAAGTCCATACCTTGCTGGCTTAATTTCACTATTGTCCACTTCCCAAAATTGTCGTTTTCTGGTTCCTCATAGGTGCTTTCCTCTAGGAAACTGGAAGGGTAAGCATTAACCAATTGATGGACTCGACAGGCTTTTGTTACCCGTTCAGTTATTTTCTTTCGCTGTGAGTCGGTTAGTGGAAAACTCTGTTCTTAATCCTACAGGAATGCCTGCAGTTTCATTGAACCAAGGTGAGTGAGTTGGTGTACATTTTTAACGTAGTGTAGGGCTTTCTGTAATTGCAGCCTGAGCTCAGTGAAGTTGAGGTGTTCAGTGTCAGTGTCCATAGATATTATAAAAAACTTCCTGGTGATCAGGGGTCCATTGGAATTGGGCATCTCCCTCTAACACCGGGTATAAAGGAGCAGCTAAAAACGCAAACCCAGGTATCCATAACCTGCAAAAGCCAGCAGTACCAAGAAACTCTCTGAGTTGTCTCCTGTTAGATGGGGGTGGTATCTAGGCAATGGTTTGTTTTCTGGGCTCAGTGAGCCATCGTTTACTGCCCCTAAGGAAACAGCCCAGTAAGATTACTTCATGCCAGCAAATTTGGGCCTTTTTGGCCGAAACTCTATACCCGAGTTGAGCAAGCTCATATAATAGTGCTTGGGTCCCAGACTCACAGTTTTCCTTGGTGTTGGCTGCCAGTAGCAGGTCATTCACGTATTGAAGCTGGGTGACTTTGGGGTGCGTAGTTCTGAAATTGCTGAGATGTCTGTGGAGGGCTTCATCAAAGAGAGTGGGGGAGTTTTTGAACCCCAGTGGGAGTCTAGTCCAAGTTAGTTGACCAGACGTTCAGGTTTCTGGGTCTACCCACCCGAAAGCAAACAGCAACTGACTATCTTTATGCAGAGGCAAGCAAAAGAATGCATCTTTTAAGTCCAGAACAGTATACCATTTCCGCTCAGGGTTCAGAGTGCTAAGCAGATTGTACGGATTAGGTACCGTGGGGTGAATGTCCTGCACTCTGTTGTTGATCTCTCTTAGGTATTTAACAGGGCGATTGTCCCGGTTCCTGGCTTTTTTTTCTAGTAGCAGGGGAGTGTTCATGGCCAATTGACAGGGCCTTAGGACGCCTAAGGTCAGATATTTCTGAATATGGGGCCTTATCTCATCTTTAGCTTTTTTTGCTTAGAGGATATTATTTGACATTAATTGGGGAGGCTGAGGTTTTTAACTCCACTGTTATTGGAGGTTGTTTCACGGCCAGGCCTAACCCAGCAGTTTTTGCCCAGGCATCTGCGTAATCTGTTATCCATTTCTGGCGTAGCTTGCCTGTTTGATCAGTCTTGGGGGGTGTGAAGAGTGGATGTTCATCTTCTACTAATTTAGTTAAAGCCGTGACTATAGGAGTTTATACTAAAGGATTTAGAAATTTCATTTGGTAGCCTTCAGGGTTAAAAGTTATTAAGGCCAAGAGCTTGGTGAGCAGATCTCTGCCCATCAATGGGTCCAGGCATTCCTGGATTACTAGGAAGGAGTGATGGATTTTTCCTTTACCTAGGTCCATGGTCCTCTTAGTAGTCTAAGCCCGATATTTACTGCCATTAGCCCTTTGAACTACAGACCTTTTATTTGATAGAGGGCCCAATGGGGCCTTAAGGGCTTCGTATACTGCTCCTGTATTCATTTCAAAGTTTACTGGGGTCCGCTACACTTCAAAAGTTACCCTGAGCTAGGGGAAGTGATCTGAGCCCCAACTTTCTTAGTCATGCACCAGAGTCACAATGGCTGGCTGGCGTGGCTGTCTCTTTATAGGGCACTTTTTGGCCCAGTGTCCTTTTTTTTTACAGTAGGCACATTGATCTGAGGCCAGGGGTGGCCTCTTGCATGGCCCCAGGTAACCCTTACTGTCACCTTACGTCTTAATTTCTGGCCTCTTTCTTGTTGTGACAAGGATCTTGGTCAATCCCTTAGTCTGTCTTTTGCTTCTCTCATTCTTCCTTTGCTCCCTTTCTTTCTCCCTGTTTCTCTCTTATAGTATACTTTCTCAGCTTCTCTGACTAAATCTCTCTTTTAAATTTTTTTAATATCCATGGCAGCTTGCCCAATTAAGGCCATTGTTACAGATGAATTTTGATCCGCTGCCTGAGGATCGAAAGGAGTATATCTTTTATATGCCTCCATAATTCTTTCTAGAAACAAAGAGGGAGATTCATCAGGCCTTTGAATAATTTCTCTTAACATGGCCAAATTAGTTGGTCACCTAGCAGCCCCTTGGAGACCTGCTATTAGAGCCAGGCAATAATTGGACAGATGCTCTTTATCTTCAAAGGTGTTGGGGTTCCAGTTGGGTTGGTTTAAAGGTAAGCTCGCTTTGATTATGTTGGGAAGTTGTGTTGGTCGCCAATCAGGTCCGAGGATATTTTTTTTTTTTTTAGCTTCTTGGAGGTTTTTCTCTTATTCCTCTGTCATAAAGAAAGTCCCTAGGAGTTGTTGGCAGTTATCCCAAGTAGGCAGGTGTAAAAACGTTGGCGAGTTCTCTGAGTTCTTTTAGCCGGGCCAGCTTCCTCCAGGGAAGGAGGGGCTCTGTGTGCCACGGGACTGTCATCTGGATGGCGCTGGGCCATCCTAGCTTCTTTGAATGGTGGAGAGGCTGAGTCAGCAGCAGGGGAATCACTTAGAGGGTGTTGGCAGTTGGGGGATGAAGGCAGAGGATAAGGAGGGGGAGGAGAGTCCAGTAGAGTCTTGAGACTCAGGGAGAACAGAGGGTGCAGGAGGAGGAGCAGAGAGTTAAAGAGATAGAATCATGGGGGAAGGAGTAGGAGTCCGTGCAGGGACAAGGAAAGGCTTCACCCTTGGAGGAGGAGATTTGCAGAGGTCCTGACAAGTTAAGATATATGGCTGTTGATCTGGACGTCTACGTGGCCCCGGCTAAAAGACAATATCTCGAACTTTTCAAATTAGTGCGAAGTAGAAAGATCCTTCTAGGGGACATCTGACTACAAAGTTGGGTCATTCTGAGACACAGAATCTGCAAGATCCGGCGTTTTACTGAAAAAGAAAGATTCTGAACCCTTAAGCAGACTTTGGTCTAGTGATCAAGGGTCATGAACAGAGGCATTGAAGTGCTCTGTCCCATAATGAAATATACACAGACAATAAAAGCAATGACACAAGACACAGACAAGACAAGACAATAAAGACAGGCAATGGACGTCCAATACTGAGACCATGACTGAGTAGCTGGCAAAACATGATGGGCTGGCAATACCGAATCCGAAACAAAATATCACTGAATAAAGGAGACTATTGTTCCTCGATTTCATGAGTTCATCCCCCAGGGACATGGCCTGTGGCTCTGTTACATGTGTGTCAGCCACCATGGGAGAGAGCTCACGCTCTTTACCAATAGCCATTTTGTGAAACCCTAACCTGAATCCTGAAACCAGAAAGAGGGGCCTTATTTATCCCCAGAGGAGCCCGTTGGGGGGTCTTTCATCTGCGGCTGCCGGATCTCACTGGGGCCACCAGATGTAAAGATCGGGCGAGGGTGGGTGGAAGAGACCACCAAGAGACTGTCTCATGCAACAGCAAAGGCTTTATTGGGAGTCCGGCATGCAAGGGCTCAGAGCTCACTTGAATAGAGCAGAGAGCCCTGAGAACAGCTTAAGAAGTGCTTATATATTTTCCTTGGAGAGGGCAGGAAGGAAAGTTTATTGATGGGTAAGTGCGAGTGGGCGGTTTGCGTGCAACTGGTTGACCGAGTACATTCTGCAGTTTGGCAGTTGGGGACAGCACATTCTGGGAACAAGAATAGCAAACAGTTCTCAAGATTTCAACAGTGTTTTGTTAAGCATACAGAAAATCAAGAAGTGACAAGTACCTATTTTATTAACCTTTCAATATAAGTATGAAAACAGAAATCTAGGTAAGATTTGAAGCCCAGAAGTTCATTGGGCCCTTGATTGGTATACTTAGCGTTGAATTACATTCTGTAGTGATGTCCCAGAAATATGGATATACAATGGCATAGGACCTTATATCTTCTCGGAGGTCAATTCCAAAACACAGACTCTAAGGGGAATCACACCGAAGTTCAAGCCAAGGTGGACCCAATTATCTCTTCCAACCGCCACACAAATGACCACAATTAAAACCAAAACACTCCCACATGGCACTCATCTTCTTCCATATAGACACTCACCATAACTTCTGGCAAGAGGATTCCATGAGAGGTGCAGCACAAGACAGTGTCCCAAATAAGCTCCCTTTCCCCTCATTTGCCAATAGTCAGGGTGGCCTGGACACCCTCCCTGTGAACCAGGAGTTATCAAATATGTCTGCCATTAATACAGCTCTGTTCTCCAATTTGAGGCCTACTGACTGTGGGGTTTAGATTCTTTATTTGAATTGGATTCATAAGAAAACCCAAGAACCTATGGGCTAGCATCTGCAGGGCTTTGAAGAACTCATTTGACTCAAAGGATCCCTATTCTCACTTGATGTAGGTAAGGAACCTTACAGAAGAATGTGAGGCACTTCATCCACAGTAACTGATTTTTGGCCATTTTGATTTTGGATTCACACATGGGATCGTTCTTTAGATCCATCAGGTGCTGAGAATCTAAGCCACAGGCTCACACAGGACCAAGAGGCTGATTCAGACACATCCCTTTACAAAGCAATTAAGCAAAGAGCCACAGGTGGTGCCCATTCATTTCCGTTTGAAAACTGTTTTCTTCAGGATTCACAAAGGCGTGGCCTCAGGCAAAGAACTTACTGACATTCAGGGCAACAGAAAAATAGGCAATCAAAAGGCCCATTGCAGGGGTTCTCCACTGAGACTTTCCTGGTCACATCGATATCTGAGTTTTCTGAGATGCTTGCCAATCCCTTCAGCTATCCAGTACATGTCCATGTCACAGTGCTTGGAGGTGGTACATATTGTGGACTCAAAAGCATGAGCCTATTTTGGAGAGTGGCTAGATTTCAGGAAGAAAACAGGAACTTAGGAAGATAGCAGGTGTTGCCCATCGATATGGCAAGCCCTAGTGCATTCATAAATTGGGCAGGATGAATGCTGGGAAACTTTCTACTAGACAGGAAACATACATTGATGCATTCTCTTTTTCTAATGTCTACAACCACGGACACAGTGGGATACACAGACATAGAAACACTCGCCTTGTCAAACAACTTACTAGAAACAGTTCACTCCAAACCAAACAAACCGACTTTCCTACCTCTTCTCAGAACATGGGGCAAAACCACAAACACACATCCACACCCAAAAAGGCACCTCCTTCCCCCAAATAGGTCTCTCACTATCCGGAGTGTCCTCTGACTGCTCGGCCATGCTATGTTCCCCAGATATGGCCTATCCTGTCTCAGATCTGGTCTCCATATCCAACTCTGTGAAGTGGTCAGGAGCCAGCTGTGAGCCACTACCTGCTTTTTTAGGAAAGGCCCCTCTTCAGAGTACTCCTGGCATTTGGCCATCCTCACATCAGTAGGTACCAAGAAAGACTGACTCTGTCCTTGTTAAATTGAAGCAAGTGAGACCACTAGGACTGGGACTGGGACTGACTCTGTGTGCCTGGCTTCCTGCATCCCAAGTTCAGAGAGTTCCATTACCAAGGAAGTGAGGTGAGGTTGCATCCTTCAGGAACTGAATGAGGTCACTGCCTTGGCAACCACTTTTTCCAAACAGTTGCTTTCAAGCGTACCATGAGAAGGAGGCTTACCCTACTTTCTGTGGCACTTTCACAAATTAGAATGGTATATCAACCATAGGCACCAAGAAACAGCTCTCCACACAGGCCTGATTTGGTCCATCTTCTCTATATTAGGAAAAGAGCCTTTAGTCCGGGGAGCACTGCAGTGAACCTCTGCACTAAAACTATTAGCAAGCACCTGGTGGAGGAGTCCTCCATAGGTAAGTGGGGCTTTTATAACATCTGATATCTGGTTAAGGGAGATCTCTTCTGATGACAGAGATGTGGCCTGGGGAGGCTCACATATACTCCTTTCCAGGAGAGTAACCAGAATCGTTCTGTCCTCTGTTCTGTTCTGTAGGGAATTCCTCTGGAACTGTAGAGAGGGGCCGACGGGCACGCATGCACTCCTACCCTGGAGCTATAGCAAGATGTTGCACTGTTCCACTGTTTTTCTGTTTAGGCGCATGGCTTCTGTTTTTTGTGTTTTGTTTTGTGTTCTATTTTTTTGATTGTTTGTTTTTGTTCATTTTGTTGTGTGATTTCAGTGGTAAAAACTTAAGGATTTTGGACGTAAAAATAGGTAATAAAGAGAGTAAGCCTGACACCCCTTTGGACTGTGTTTTAGGGAACTGCGATGAACTTTACTCGCCTTTGTTAAGCAGGATGATAGAAGCTCCTTGCTGGCTGCCTGGAGCACACCCATTGCAGAGGGCATTGCTTGGTGGGGACCTAAGAACTGAGCATCTGCGAGGTTAACAAGTGAAACTCCTTTAAAACCCCTTGTCACTCCAGATCAAGAGAGTCACAACCTTTGGCAGAGTCCCCTGTGTTTCTCCTTTGTTCGCAAAGCAATAAACCTCCCTTTTTCTTTTTCTCAAAACTCAGTCCTCATTATTAAATTGGTATTAATTGGCGTCAAGTTGAGGAATCGAACTTTAATTTACAAATTTGGTACCCGCCCTCCACCCCGGAACTTTGTGAGAGCTGTCTACTGAAATATTAGGAGATGAAGCATGCTTGGTGTGGAACTGAACAAGAGGAGCTAATCCTGTAAGTAAAAGGAGGGACTGAGGGACTCCCAGCAGCTGCCAAAGCCCTGTTGATTCAGGGAATTACCTCCTTCCTCCCCGCACTGTAAGAATTATGCCACCTCTGTCTTGTTAAAAAAGAGAAAAAGAAAAAGGGGACACTAAATGCAGTGAAGTCACCATGGAGACACTTTATTTTACATTTCAGGTTTCCCCTCTGTTAAAACATGTGGTCCCCCCCCTGTGGATATCTATGGTGCACACTGGTGTAGGAGATTTTTCTCTTATCTGCTCTGGTTTAAACGGTTCTCTCTGACAGCCATAGTCTGAACCTCCTTTCTGTCTGTCTTGTGTCTTTGTATCTGGCCCTTTAAGACATGTGCAATAATGTGTTGATATTATAAATTGTTTCTTGGGAATGATCTTAGCTGAATGTGTGTCTAAATGATGATGTTTTATTTTAACAATCTGGTATCTGAATGGGTTTTTGAAGCATTGCAGAATCTTGCAGTTAAAAGTCGGGTTTAGGTAATTGTTTAGTTTATGATTTCAGATAATTCATGCCAGAGAACTTAAATACTTAGTATGGAAAACTGAAGAACTCTACTCCCAAGTTGGCAAGTAAATTCCCAATCATACAGTCTTTTTTTCACCAATTTTGAATTGGATAGCCTCGGAAAATGTCACTGTGTGTACCACTGCATTAATTTGGACAAGGATAGTAAATCATAGAATGGTATCTGTTGACAAAACAAGATGTAAAGATATAAAATTTTGTGAATTGTATCTTAAATTTGTATCATAATTTTCAACATCCGAACCTCAAAATTATGGTTAAAATGCCTTAGGCCTGAGGTGTCTGCTCAGAATAGCAGTTTTTCCTGCTCCTTCCAGACCTCAGCCATGATTTATATTGAAATGTAAATGAAAGAAGCCTGAAAGCTTAGTAGGAGACTGATTTGAGGCCTAAGGGAAAAAAAAGGTAAATTGTATGGTATTTACTAATTACTAGCCAGTCACTTTTTCTAGGACTCTTTTTTTTTCCTTAGATACTTTTTTTTTGAGCTCATGATTTTGAGCATACAGACCTAGGTTAATGTTTTTCAGATCAGTTCTATCTTTGACCAACTGTAGACTTTTTGAAACATTGCAATGGAGATTTCACCTGAGAAAAGCTACAAGGCCTTTACTATTATTATGTGTGCACACTTTTGTTATGTGTTGTATGTCCACATATACATATGTCCGTATATCATATATATGATACACAAATTAACATATACAAGGAGCGCTCATAAAAAAGCGCTCATTAAAACAAATTTAAATAGGAGATCCAAAGATCTTTAATTCACGTGATTTAAATGTTTCAATTTAAATTGGATAAACAGATAAAAATCAATGTCTTTAAATTTAAGCTTACAATTTTTTTAGGTGTTCAAAAATCTAATAAAATATTAATATCTACAAAATGTCTAATATGCCTTGGTTCTAGGACCTTTCCTTCAACATAAAAATGGTTTACACTGTCAACACATTTCTCTAATATTTTGATAAATAAGTAAAGTAAATTTGATATGGGATTGCTCATTCATGAGTACTTTTCTTAGATATCTGATTGATTTACTAAGGTCTGAATAAGTTCTTATTAAAGTCTGTATAAGAATATAAAAATAAGTCATGTGTTAATGAGACAAAAATTTCTTAAAACATAAGTTTACCCATAACGTTGTGTTTATTAAGTTTTATTTTCTCCAGAGCAAGCAACCATAAAAATTAAACAACTGATTAAATAAGAACTGTTATTTTAGAGCACTGTACTGACATTGCTTTAAAAGCTAAACTTGGTTAATGTAGAAACATCAATGTAATTGTGATGCTATCAATGTTTTCATATCTTATAGGTATGCAAGTCTGTAAGGTAGAAACTTTAAAAGAGCATTATATCAAGCTGGTGCTCTGAAGTTGTATGGTAAAAAATATATTGGGGATTTATTTACCTGTTATCAATAAGATATGTAAACTTTTATGTTACTTTTTACATTGGGGAACAATTTAAATGTATTTTTTAGTTAATGAGAGCCTAATCGATGTAAAGGTTAAAAACTTTCAGCCTTTCTTTAATTCATGTTTCAAATGTGATATCATATGGTGTTAGCTAATGTTCATGTGACCTCAAACAATTTATGTAAACTTTGTCAAATGATATTTAAAAATAAGAATTAGCTTTAGAACTAAAATACTTAAGATTTATAAAGAGCCCTGCCTTAGCTGAGATAAGGTTCTGTGTCCCATCTTACTACATGTGAGAATGACTACGAAACCAGTAGGTTAGATAATATTTCTTTAAAGTTATGTTAAAAAGTTGGTTTTTTTTAAGGTCAATATTCCTAGGATCTCAAACAGGGGATATAATGTATAACTCAGCCAAAAAATTCAGGGTAGCTGTTACACAAGCTAAGTATTTTTACTTTTGTTAATTTTATTTTGAAATTTTCTTATAAGTGATCTAAAGATTCTCTGTTACTGTTTTACAAACGTGTTGCTTTAAGAACACAACATGGGTTTATTCAATATAATAAGTCATTACTTACAATACAGACAGAATAATACAGATCCCAATTAATAAAAAGATAATTATATAGTTATAGACATTAAAGCCCAGTACTCTTAATATAAGGCTGTTAAAATTTATTTGCTGGATGTTTAAGATTAGGATTTAAAATTAAAGTTAAATGAAAAGAGCCAAGAAAACCAATATTTGGCTTTTGCCCTCTGAGTCAGTCTGAATCCAGGGAAGAGGGGACTTCTCTAAAGAGCTTTGAAACTCTGAGCCACATAACCTCCTCCTGATCAGGGAGATTAATGAGACCACTGGAGAACAGAAAGCCAATCAGTGTATTTGTAACGAAGAGGAGAGTCATGAAAGAAAGGAGACATCCCTGATGCTTCCGAGGGAAGCCAAATGGTCAAGCAAGATCTGGACCCACCTAGCGCAAATGGCACTAGCAGAACTGAGAATCTGCTCTCAAGTTTCCCCAGAATTGACTCCCATAAAAGGTCAGCTGACTGTTAACAATAGATGGAAACGAAAGTCAGTTTGACTGCTTCATCTTAAACACTTAGCAAAGACAGTTAAGAACAAAATACATCCATTCCTGGGCATTTTAAATTATAATAATAATAATAATAATAATAATATAATGTTAAGGTATGCACTTTATGTTTGCCTCCCAAAATAAGTAAGACTGGTGGCTACAAAGAAGAATTCTCAGACAGGAATGCCTGATACTTATAAAAAGAGACTATCAAGAAGACCTGCCACAGGGAGAAGTTTTCAGTTTAAGGCCTACAGATATTCCTAACCTACACAGGTTGGCTTGGTGTTTGCTAGTACAATTATCCAGCCCTGAGTAATCGAATTAAAGGTTTCTCAAAGAGACACAGAGGTCATAATAGTAAAAGGATTTTACAAGATCAGATGACATTAAATAATTAAACTGTATCTTATGGGGAGGGACAAGTGTAACAGTAAAAGTTAAATATTAAATTGACAGTCCTGATAACTGGGGATATTAAAGACTGGTGAGGGAACTTCTATACAGTGACATGTTCCAGGTGCTGCAACATTTATTCAGTACTCATGGTTTTTGTTTCTCTCATAGAAGAACCCATCCCCAGATGACTTTACAACCTGTTCTTCCCCAATCAGACTTCAAACCGAACTGACTTCTAAAAGGCAACTCATGTCCCTCAACTGACTTCTAAAAGGCAACTCATGTCCCTCATCCCATGCCCACTCACGTCACCCTGTCTCAGGTCAGAAGAAGAAAAAATGAGTGACACCACTCTTCTTATAACAATGGAGAGAAAGATAAATAGACTATCAATATAAGTAATTAATTAAGTCAGGTAAAATCAGGGAGATCGGTTTTGGGTGAGTTCTAAAAATTTGGAGACTCTTACCTGAGGGATTAAAATTTCCTCAGTGCTCTTCCCGTAATCTATCAAAGATTTGAAGGGGACACAAAGAAAAGGCGGGAATGATAGACCCAACCTGATCTTTAATTTAAATTGGGAGCCATCTTGCCAAAAAGCCATGAAAAGATAATTTTGGCTTTACCATAAATTACTTCAAATTCTAAACCTGCTTGGAATGCCTGCCCATGCCTTGAACTCACCCATGCCCGGCTCTCTGACCAGATAGCAGCCCTCTCTGAAACTTTAGTGACACATCATAAATATTTGCCTTCTCTGGCCAGACAACAACCCTCTCTGAGGCTCTAATGGTCTTCATGAACTCTGATGTAGGGACAGCAAAAAAAATGTAGACTGCCATTGGTGTGATGTTTGTCAGAGTTCTGTTATCTGTAAACCCCCTTTTGTGTAATTTTCTGGGCTATTAAGCTGCCTGTAGGAAAGCTGGGGTTGCTGTCTTTTTCCCGCCGTTTTGTGAGGGAGAGGTAGCACAGCCAGTGGAAATAATAAGCTTAATTTAATTTGATTTTAATTAGAGTCAGTGGTCTTTTCTTGTGTCCTGGTCTAACAGGTAAACACTGCAAAAACATGGAGCTCTGCCAGCCTAAACACTTCTTGAGAAACTTCCTCTGAGTTTGGGCACTTGAAATATATGTTGTTGTAAGGAGCTTTAGCTTCCTTTCTAGTGATACCATCAAAGCTGAGTCTGCATCTATGTGACCTGGAGGACATGGTTTCTTGTATTCTAATGAACATGAGGCAGCAGTGCTGAATTTTCTCTTTGTAGGTAAACTGTGGCCACTGGATACTAAGTGTCTCCCCGTTTGGACTGTGAAGCCATTTGGTCATCCTCCACTTTGTGGTGTTTCTTGCTGCTGTACTGGGAGTTTGGTATATGCTTTATGAAATACAACGAGTTCAACTGAAACCCAGTGTTGAAGAAAGTTCTGTCACTTGTGGTGGGTCAGGGTCTGAAGGAGAATGCACCAACCAGGCTTTTATCTCACAGAGCTTGCCCCCTTGTCCATAGAAATCTGGACTCTGAACTTAGCCCAGAAACCTCTCCATATAAAATGATGCCTTTACATAGAAGGGTCTGCTGGCTGCACCATGTCAGTCACAAACCATTTGGAAGGCAATGGCAAATCCTCATTGCCACACCACAGATGTATTATCACACACCCACCCACCACTGCAATAGGCCCACTTCTCAGCAGGCTCCAACTTACTGGCATCTTTGTTCTACACCATTTTCATGAAACCCGGTCAATCATGGCATTCTCTGGTACACTCAAGATCAGCAACAAGACATCTAAAGGTTCTCCAGTGCCACCTGGTTAAGGGAATTTCAAAGATTTCATTGTATTTATCTAGCCATTTTTCATGGATGAAGTTGGAGGCACTGTGGGTTTCAGTTCATTCAGGAAATATTAAATGGTGAGGAAGCTGTTTTCAATGAATTCTCTGGAGAAATCTCACAGGCAAGTCTTCCCATAGAGTGGTCAAAAGGTCACATGAAGCCAGGCCCATTGAGGTCTTTAATGTGACGTCCATGGGTGTTCTGACTGTCAACTATGGCTGCCAAATCTTTCAGAATAAAATCATGTGATATCCTAGCTGAGATTCCAAGGCTCTGTGGAAAGCCACCCTTGTATTTGATCTCAGTTTCCAAGGGAGAATCCCATGCGTGGCCTCCTAAAATCTGAACACAGTTTATGGCAATATTTCTCTGAGATCAGTTCGAGAACTCAGACTATAAGTGGAATCACACCAGAGTTCAAGCCCAGATAGACCCAGTCATCACTTCCAACCACCAAACAAATGACCACAATTAAAACCAAAGCACTCCCACAAGGCCCTCATCTTCTTCCATATAGACACTCATCATAACCTGTGGTTCGAGGTTTCCATGAGGGGCTCAGCCCAATACAGTGTACAAAATAACCTCCCTTGCCCGTCATTTGCCTAAAGTCAGGGTTGCCTGGACACCCTTTCTGAGAACCAGGAGTTATCAAATGAGCCTGCCGTAAATACTGCTCTGATTCTCCAATTTGAGGCCTACTGACTCTCGGGTATAGATTCTTTATGTGAATTGGAATCATGAGAAAACCCAAGCACCTATGGGCTATCCTCTGCAGGGTTTGAAGAACTCATTTGACAAAAAGGATCCCTATTTTCACTTGATGGAGATCAGTAATCTTACAGAGGAAGGCGAGAGACTTCGTCCACAATGACTGCTTTTTTGGCCATTTTGGTTTTGGAAGCACACATGTAATTGTTCGTTAGATCCATCAGGTGCTGAAAATCTCTTCAACAACCTCAAACATGGCCAAGAGTCTGATGCAGACACATCCCTTTCCAAAGCAATTAAGCAAAGATCTACAGGTGATGCCCATTAATTTCCATTGAAAACCGTTTTCTTCAGGCTTCAAAAAGGGGTGGCCTGAGGCAAAGACCTTTCTGACATTCAGGGCAACAGAACAATAGGTAAGCAAATGGCCCAAGGCAGGGTTTCTAAAATGATATCTGAGTTTTCTGAGATGATCCCATTCCCTTCAGCTATCCAGTACATAGCCATGTCACAGAGCTTGGAGGTGGTTCATGTCTTGGAAACAAAACCATGAGCCTATTCTGGAGAGTGGCCAGAATTCAAGAAGAAAACAGGAATTTAGGAAGACAGTGGTTGTTGCCCATCCATTAGGCAAGACAAAATCCATTCATAAATTGGGCAGGATGAATGTTGTGAAGCTTTCTTCTATTCAGGACACATCCATTGATGCATTCTCTTTTCTAATGTCTACAACCACGGACACAGTGGGATAAACAGACATAAAAACACTCGCATTGTCAAAAGACTTACTAGAAACAGTCCACTCCAATCCTAACAAACCGACTTTCCTACCTATTCTCAGATCATGAGACAAAACCACAAACTCACACCCACACCCAAAAAGTCACCTCCTTCCCCCAAGTAGGTCTATGACTATCCGGAGTGTCCTCTGACTGATGGGCCATAGTATGTTACTCCAAAATGGACTGTCCTATGTCAGATGTGGACTCCTTGGCCAACACTGTGAAGTTGTAAGGTGCCAGTGGTGAGACACTACCTGCTTACTCAGGAAAGTCCCCTCTTCAGACCTTCCTGGCATTTGGCCATCCTCACATCAGTAGTTACCAAGAAAGACTGATTCTGTCCTTGGTAAATCCAAATATGTGAGGCCACTGGGACTGGGACTGGGACTGCCTCTGGGTGCCTGTCTTCCTGGATCCCTAGTTCAGAGAGTTCCATCACCAAGAAAGTGATGTAGGTCACTTCCTTCAGGAACTGAATGAGGTCACTGCCTTGGCAACCACTTTGTCCTAATAGTTGCTTCCAAGTGTCCCAATTGATGGAGGCTGCCCCTACTTCCTGTGACACTTTCACAAGTTTGAATGGTATATCAAACATAGGCACCCGGGAACAGCTCTCCACACAGGCCTGGTATTGTCCATCTTCTCTACATTAAGAAAAGAGAGACTGCTTCAGACACACCCCTTCATCCTGACCAGGTTGTTTGTCGTGGAAGATGACTTTTGCTCTCTCAGGTCCTTCATAGCTTCCTATAGCTTCCCCAGGGTTCATTTCTGCATGGACCTTTTCATTTCTCAGCAGGTGGAAGATTTCTTACATTCCTGTATTGTAAGACCAACTCTGTCCCTGCTTTTCTGTAAAGTTAGATTGAGGGAACAGAGTATGGTTAGGGTTAATAACATGTTTGATTTGGCTTAGGAATCATTCTGCTGGATGAATAATGTTATTGGGAACCTGCAATATTTATTAGAATATATAGAGGGGAAATATATTTATGAAAACTGAAATCTAGGTAAGATTTGAAGCCCAGAAGGGCTTTGGATCCTTGATTGGGATACTTAGGTTTGAATTATGTTCTGCACATGTGTCTCAGATAAATCTATACACAATGGCATAGGACCTTGTACCTTGGATGATTGAATGTCAAAGAGAACATCCAGTCAAAAAAGGATAGTTCGTAGGATTAGGAAGATAGTTGGTAGGATTAGGAAAAAGAGTGAGTATATGATTTGGACAAAAAGTTCTTTAGCAATAGGGTTTTGGGTAGAGAGAAAATGTAAATGTCAGCACATGTGAAGAGTCAGTCACAATGATGAACTGGGGAAAATATGTAGGAAAGCAGATATCAATAGAGACATTAGAAAATCAGCAAATGATAAAGTGATTGATAGGATTAGACATTTTCGACAGGCTTGAGTTTGAATAAATAATCTTAGGAAGAAACAAATATGTAGTCACCAATAGGATTGACATTTGAGAGCATTAGGCAAACTGGACATGGGTGATTTTCATAATCCATACTCATATTCCATTTAGGCTTTGGTACAGTCGTAAGGGTGACTTTGCATTTTGTGGCCAGAATATTACTGTGATAAAATGTATATGTAGATCAGGTGACATGAGTATTTGTTGCACCATTTCTGAGAGCAATATTTTGAAGAGATATAAATTAGTATTGGGGGCACAAATAGGTGTACCATGTGTGTATGAATATAGAGAGAATGCATGAATAGACCATACTGTGAATAAATAATATAACTGTTTCCAAATTTAGAAATTGGAATAAATTGATATCCCAAAATACACAGGAAATCTTATATTGATATACATACATTCATTCCAACCAGTTATATATCTAATGGTAATATTAGGGTTGTAGTTTATCATAAAATGTGTGTGAGTTTTGCTTCAAAATTGATTATGGAAATAGAAAATAATGTGTTTGGAAAGAAGTCTCATGAAATAACCAGTCAAAAATAAGGAGGAATACATGTGTTCTGAAGCAGGAAGTGATTGAATGTGTTACAAATGTCTTTCAATTTGTGAACTTGTGGATGAAATGTATATTCTACGATGTATAAAAACTGAAGAAACAGTAATGTACCAGTGTTGAATTAAAATGAACATCAAAATACACATCATGTCCCATAGAAATCTACTTTCATTGATGTTAAATTGGGTCAGTTACTGTAGAAATATAAGGCTTTGTTTGCACCATTCACTGAAGTGAGTTTTCAGTACTAGGAAATAAATATGTATTTCAGGTGGATGAATATTTCTAAAAACAATCTTATGAAAAGTTGATTATAAAAGCACATACATGAACATGAGTGAATTATTTAGGGAGTGTATAATAAGACACATATATTTCATATTTTGAAAATATATATATCACACAGATACATTAGAAAGTAGCAATATATATGCCAATCAAAATTCATCATGAAATATATATCATTCACAGATCCAAAAATATTAATTTTACTGAACATGGATTTATGTATAATGTTTTTCAACTAAGAAGCTCACTCATAGTTTGAATTTTCAGTTCCAAAAACATTTAGGAGGAGTCATCTCTTCTCATACTTTGTATCTCCCAAGTTAGCCACCTCACAAAAATGTACATGTGATACCAGGTAGGATTTTATATGTGCATATAAAAATACATGTGCTGAATTGGCTACAGAAAAAGGGAGACAGAAATTCACATATGTGTTAACTTTAAAAACACATGGAGAACCATTTCAACAAAAAATTAACAAGATTTATAACTCTTACCCTATATCATGCAAAAGGCAAGACCAACTATACGCCATGCCTCCTCTCAACCGCTTGTATTTCTATTCTGTTTGGGTTATTTTTCTCCATCATATTAGGATTAGTAGTCAGAGTCTAGTAGGGTATGTGTTAGTGTCAGGGATTCGGTATTTTGAATGGAAAATTGAAAAATGAATCCAATGTGTATGTAAATATGTGCTACACCAAAATCTTCCCACTCTCATCCAGAACAATGCCTTGACAACACCTACGGCCCAAGTATGACACAATCAGAGGAGAAAAGTTAGAAAATCCGTGAATACATATCTAGAATGGAATATGATCAGAAGTTCACAACCTTGGAAGTGGTAGAGGAGTTTCCAAAAGTAAGGGACAGGGTAAACCCTCCAAAAACTTGAAGGTCTGCTGGCCTAGAGACTTCTTGAGAAACTGCCTGTGAGGTTGGGCACTTCAAATATATGTTGTTGTCAGGAGCTTTAGCTTCCTTTCTAGTGAGACCATAAAAGCTGGGTCTGCATCAATGTGACCTGGAGGACATGGTTTCTTATTTTCCAATGAACATGAGATAGCAGTGCTGAATTTTCCATTGTAGGTAAACTGTGGCCCCTGGGGGCTGAATGTCTCCCTGTGTGGACGTTGAATCCATATAGTCATCCTCTATTTTCATGGTGTTTCTTGCTGCTGCACTGGGAGTTTGGTATTTGCTTCATGAAATACAAGGAGTTCAACGGGGACACAGTGCAGGAGGGATTTCTGTCACGTGTGGTGGGTCAGGGTCTGCAGGAGAATACAAGAACCAGGCCTCTATCCCACATAGCTTGCCCCCTTGACCATAGCAACCTGATTCTGAACAATGTCCTGAAACCTCTCTATGTAACAAGGTGCCTTTACATATAAGGGTCTGCTGGCTTCACCATGTCAGTCACAAGCCATTTGGAATCCAATGAAAGATCTACATGGCCCCACCACAGATGTTTTATCACACACCTGCCCACCATTGCTCTAGGCCCACTACTCAGCAGGATCCAACTTTCTGGCATCTCTGTTAAACACCATTTTCATGAAAACCAGTCAATCAAGGCACTGTCTGGTATACTCATTGTTGGGAAAAGTATAAACGGCAGCCATACCCCAGAGAAAAACCCCAACATGGTGCCTAAGGACTTCTTCTTCCTACCTTCTTTTTTCTACAGTGGTGCCAAATGTTCCCACCCGTGTGAACTCTCCCGCTGGCGCCAATTTGAAATCTCGCTGGTGGGGAACCTTAGCCCCAATAAGAACTAATTCCTGGGCTCCAGAGTTGATATCTGAAAGAACTAACCAATAAACGGTTTGCCTGCCATTTATCTAAGCCCTTCCATCTTCCCCTTAGTTCTATATAAGCACACAGCTTTTTGCAATAAAATTGGAATTCTCCCAGTGAAGTGCCTTTGCGTGGGAAGTTCTTTCATTCTGGTGCCCCATGTGAGGATATGGGTGAGCTCTTTCTAACAAGAGCCCCGTCCCCTGCTCCCCCGGAGACAGCCAGCTTCCTGCACCCACCACAGATCTGATATATGTAAGCCTCCCCTGACCCTGGCTCTGCAACTCCCTTCGGGCTACCACTGGTTTTGTGACCTTGATCTTCCGGCCCACTCTCGACGCCCTGTAGGGGGCAGGAAATTCCTGCCACTAAGACCTTTACTGGTCGCAGTGGACCCTCTGGTGATCCGTTTTCCTTTGGGGCGTGAGGCTTCTGAGTTTACACAAGAGGCTCTGTGGTTTTTTCTCCTCTGCTGCCGCTGCCGCTGCTGGCTAGAGTTGCTGTTTGCTGCGGGGCTGCTGTGTCTGGCAGAAGCTGCCTCTCTGCTCGGGGAAAACTGAACTCCCGTCCTGGAACTACATTCTGCCGGAACCGGAGTTCTGTTTTCATTACTGACTTTTTCCGCTGCGTTCAAAAACTTTCCTGACGTCAGGTTGCCCGTGGCTCCGAACCCATTGGGTCTCACAGATCGCACTTCACTGGTGACGCCCAGGTAGTGCCCTCTGTATTTCCTCATGACGGCTGGTCATTTTGGGGACGCCCACCTGACCCCCGTTGGCCCTGAGCTTCCTGAAAGCCGTTCCAGCCCGGGTTTTCTCTTTGTCTCTCTCCCTTACTCTTATTCTCTCTCTCTCTCTCTCTCTCTCTCTCTCTCTCTCTCTCTCTGTCTGTCTGTCTTCCTTCTCTCCCTGTGACTATGGGCACCTCTTCATCTGTACCTGAAGCCTCACCTCTCAAATGTCTACTAAAAAATCTGGCCACACTCTCCCTCACACCAGACATCAAGCCCAAACTTCTAATCAAATTCTGTACCCAAGATTGGCCTACATATCCACTGGATAATGGCAATCATTGGCCTCCAGAAGGCTCCTTACATCCAAACTTCATCTGCGACCTTTTTAACTACTGCCAGCATCTGAAAAAGTGGAGTGAGATTCCCTGCATTTAAGGTTTTAGCCTTCTCACACAGCACCCTGTCGCTGCTCCTCCTGCCCTCCCTCTCAGGTCCTCCTTGTTTGCAAACCCTTCTCTTCCCCTACGTCTACTCCTGACTTCACAGATTCTTCCTCATTCAACCCAGCAGATGAACCCCCACCTTATCCCCCAGTCCTATCTGCCCCTTCTCTCCCACTATACCCTCCTCTTCCTCTGCCTGATTCCAGGGATCCTCAGCCTTCCATTTCATCCTCCTCCCCTCCGCCCTCTTCTGCCTGCTCCACCTCCTCCTCTTCCAAAGAGACACTCCCTGCCCCTCCCTCTCCTTCTTGTCTGCCTCCTGCCTCTTTCAGTCCTCCTGTTACCAGGTCTAAGGGACTCCTTCCCACCCCCAAGACAATCGCACCCCTTTGTGAGGTAGCTGGTCCCGAGGGTGTCATCAGAGTCCAAGTGCCCTTCTCCATGTCGGACATTACTCAGCTAGAGAGGAAGTTAGGCTCATTCACCACTGACCCCACCACTTACATTCGGGAGTTTCAATGGGTCCTGCAAGCATATAGTCTCACTCATCATGACATCTACATGCTCTTGGCCAATACACTTCTCTCTGAGGAAAGTCAATGGGTCTGGGAGCTAGCCCAAGCCCATGCTGATGAAAATCATAGGACCAATCCTAACCACCCTACAGGCCCTCATGCTGTCCCAGAGCAAGATCCCCTATGGGATTACAACACCCCTGAAGGCTTACAGTCTAGTGACCTTTTTACATCCTGCCTCTTGGCGGGCCTGAAAAAGGCCATCCGCAAGGCTGTTAACTTTAAAAAGGTGCAGGAGGTCATTCAAAGGAAGGAGGAAACACCTTCAGAATTCCTGGATAGACTAACCAAGGCCCTTTAACAGTACACAAACCTCAACCCAGAAACCCCTGATGGCCGTCATGTCTTAATGAAATATGTTCTGGCCCAAAGCTACCCTGACATTAAAGCCAAGCTTAAAAAGCTTGAACAGGGCCCTGCTACTCCTTAGACTAAAATCCTCGCTGTCGCTTTCAAGGTTTTTTATGATAGAGAGGATGAAAGTGAATGCCGTAGGCAGAGGGCTGAAAATGCCAAGTTCCAAATGTTGGCCCAGGTCATTCAGAGAATGCCATCACCACGCCATCCCAATATGACACCCCCGGGAGCTTGCTTCAAATGTGGTAAGGAGGGACATTGGGCCAGGGATTGTCCTTCACTGAGGACACCCTACAACCCCTGCCCAAAATGCCATCAAAGGGGACACTGGGGGGCAGACTGCCCAACAACCCGAAAGGGAGGTTGGTCAGCCGCCAGGCAACCACAGCCTTTCTTGGGCTTAGCAGCGGAGGATTGACGGATCCCTGGGCTTTCCCTCCAGACTATTACCATCAAGAATCAAGAGCCTAGGTTTACCTTCCTGGTGGATGGATGCTTCATTACCTTCCTCTTGGATACTGGTGCCACTTTTTCGGTCTTAAGGGAGTATGGGGTTCTACCACACCCTCAAAAACTCCTATTGTCAGGGTAGGAGGTAAACAGATTTTCCCTCAAACCCCCCCATCATGTTATATGCAGGGATCCCTTTTGTCCTTCACTCACTTCTTTCTCGTTATGAGCCATTGCCCCATTCCCCTTCTGGGAAGGGACATACTCTCACTATTAAAAGTCAGCATTCGCATATCACCCCACACCTCTCCTACCTCTCATTTCCTCATGATGTTCCTAGGGGCAGATACACCTCCTTAATGCACTCTCCCATGACTCTCTAAACCAGTTAAGCCTGAGGTTTGGGACACAACTACACCCCTTATGGCTAAATGCAGTCCTATTCATATTGTCTTACGGGACCCTTCAAGATATATTAGTCAATCACAATATCCACTCACAACCACAGCCCTCCTCGAATTAGAACCCATCATCCAGGATTTATTACGAAAGGGGTATCTTAGGCCTACACACTCTCCTTTCAACACCCCCATTCTGGCACTTAAGAAACCTAAAGTGTCCTACAGGCTGGTTCAAGACCTTCTCCTTGTCAACTCCTCTGTGGTCCCCATCCACCCACTAGTGCCCAACCCTTACACCCTCCTCTCTCAGATCCCTGCCACTACTACCCACTTCTCGGTCCTAGGTTTAAAAGATGCATTCTTTTCTATTCCCTTGTTCTCAGAATCTCAGAATATCTTTGCTTTTACATGGACTGACTCTCACATCCACCATTCTCATCAGCTTTCCTGGACTGTCCTCCCACAGGGATTCAGGGATAGCCCCCATCTCTTTGGCCAAGTTCTTGCCCAGGACCTCACATCCTTTCACCCGACCTGTCCTGACACTATTCTCCTTCCATATGTCAATGACCTTCTTCTATGTAGTCCCTCTGGGAACACTCTCAATCCCACACCGCTCAGCTTCTTAATTTCCTAGCAGACAAGGGATATAGGGAGTCTCCCCACAAGGCCCAGGTTTCCCATTCTTCTGTCACCTCTCTTGGTTTTTGCCTTAGACCCGGGAAAAAGGAAATAACACTGGATAGGAGGCAACTCCTCTCTGATCTTCCAGTGCCCCATATGAAAGCCAAAATACTATCATTCCTAGGATTAGCAGGTTATTTTAGGGCCTGGATCCCAAATTATTCTCTTCTATCCAAACCCCTGTATGACCAAGCAAATGGACCCCCTAGTGAATCTCTTGTCTCCTCCCCCGTCTACCACTTCCGCAGGTTTCAGCAACTCCTCTTAAAGGCACCTGCCCTTCACCTTCCTGATCTTTCAAGACCATTTCATCTATATGTCCATGAAAAAGGGGGGCAAGCACTTAGGGTCTTAGGTCGAAACTATGGGCCTACATTTGCACCTGTGGCATATTTTCCAAGAAACTAGACTCTACCATCCGTGGGTGAGCCCCTTGCTTAAAAGCTCTGGTTGCTGGACAAATTTTACACAAAGAAGCCTCTAAGCTGAGTTTTGGGGCACCTTGAACTATCCACTCCCCACATCACTTGAAAGATCTTTCAGCTTATAAGGGCCTTCAAACCCTTCCTCCATCCAGGGTTCTGTCGCTCCTCACTTCCTTTCTGGAAAACCCTAATATTACTTTCCTCCCCTGCTCCGCACTGATCCTTCCCTCACTGCTCCCAATGACTCCCACGTCTAACACACCAACTCATAATTGCTTGGAAACCTTAGAAGATTTCCTCCCCTGTCATTCTTCCATTTCTGAGGAACCACTCACCAAGCCTGACCTTATCTGGTTTACTGACAGCAGTTCCTTTAGGCAGAACGGCACTCATTACTCTGGATATGCTGTAGTTTCAGCCACTGAGATTATAGACGCCAAAGCTTTGCCTTCAGGAACTACCAACCAGCAGATTGAACTTATAGCAGCCACTCGTGCCTGCCTTCTAGCACAAGGCAAATCCCTCACCCTCTATACTGATTCAAAATATGTCTTCCAGATCTTATTATCCCATGCTTCAATATGAAGGGAGCGACGCCTACTTACCACCAAAGGTAATGCGATCACTAATTCGGCTCTTATAACCAATCTGATGGAGGCCTCCCACTTACCCACCCAGTTGGGAGTTGTCCATTGTAGGTCCCATCAGAAGGATGGCTCTCTTATCACTGAGGGCAATGCCAAAGCTGACCAGGCGCCACGAATGCGTGCTACCACTTCCAATTATGGCCCCTATGGGGTACATATTATGGCCACTTTAGACAGCTCATCTGAAGCCCCTACTTCTTCCAGTAAGAACAAGGATCTTTTCAAGTTCCTTCATACTCTACACCATTCCAATTCTCAGTCTTTGACCCTTTTTATACAGAGCTTCTTCTCCCTCAACCCTTCTGACATAGCCATGATAGAGAATATAGCCTCTAATTGTCAGATCTGTCAGCGGACCAAACCTCATATTCCTTTAAGGCCCAAACCTTTCCCTTTCCACCAAGCCCAGGGACACATTCCCATTGCTGACTGGCAAGTAGACTTCACCAACATGCCCACAGTATGGCACACTAAATACCTCCTTGTCTTTGTGGACACTTTCTCTGTTTGGGTTGAGGCATTTCCCACTTCCAATAAAAAGGCTTCCACTGTAGCTTCAATCTAACTGACAGACATCATTCCTAGGTTTTGTATGCCCACTTCCCTACAATATGACAATGGCCCTGAGATTATTTCTAGGATCACACAAAAGGTCTCTCAAGCCCTCTCCTTCAAGTGGCATTTCCACTGTCCATATTACCCCCAGGCTTCAGGGAAAGTGGAAAGGGTAAATCATACTCTGAAGGAAGTCCTTACCAAATTGACAATGGAATTAAACTTAGACTGGGTCAAAATCCTTCCCTTTCCTTTGCTTCGAATCAGAGCTCTCCCTAAGAAACCATCTTTACTGTCTCCCTTTGAGATAATGTATGGAAGACCTCTTATACCCTCTGGGTTGGTCACTTCACAAGGACCTCTCACCCGAGATTTGTCTTTGCCTCTCTTGTTTCATCTCCGCTCTGAACACTGGAAATGTCAGAACTGGCTTCTTCCGGACCCAGTCTCCACTCCAAACACTCCTCCCTTAACACCTGGGAGTCTAGTCTATTATAATACCCCAGAGGAGAAAGGGACTCTTGCACCAAAATGGGAAAGCCCCTATCCTTTCATTCTCTGTACCCCCACCGCCGCCAAACTCTCCTTACCAGACAACTGTCTCACTCCCTGGATTCCCATTTCTAGGTTGAAACCATATCACCAGGAGGCCCCACCTGCTGACGACAGGACCATGCCAGAGGAACTCCAAGAATCACCTCCTGAAGCTCCCCTTTAATCCTGCTTTCCACACCCATCTCATCCATTTAAGTTGCGGCTCACATGGTGTTCCCTGCAGCCCAATTCCTCTTAAAGAAGGCACAATGAGCTCTCCCAACACCCTAGTCTTCTCTAACTGCTTGTTTTTTGTGCTCTGCTTTTTTTCTGTGCTCTGTTGGGACTTGTCTTTACCCTCCTAACCTACCATGTATTTATTCACTCTTCGGGAACGATACTCAGAACATGGCATGCAGAAGGTCCGCGCAGTGGATGCAACTACTTGCTTCATCCACAACTGCACCTCTATTTCCCTAAAATTGTCACCTTCAAGGACCTTCGTCCCTGGTAGCTGGAACTGGCCTTTCATTTGCTTCCTTTTTAATCAAACCAAAGACTATTGTCATTGGTGGCCTGAGATATATAATGGGTGTCCCTATTGGTCATGCAGGTTCCATGATGAACGTGGTAGCTGTTCTTACCACTCACTTGGCTACTCTGAAGGGTTGACTTCTAGTTACCTAAAGTGGCATAAAGGCTCTTCATCCGATAACAATGGATCGTATACTTCAGATATACCTGACCCCAAGGCCAAACGATGGGGCTATGTTGAGTTTGCTCTCTATGCTCGGACAACCTCAGCAAGACCCACAGGGTGGATGACTGTTGGCCGCACCCTGATTACGCCACCTAAGGCAACCAATCATGTAGTCGAACACATTAAGGAGTCAGAATCAAAACTGGATAAAGGCCATTGCAACACATGTTTTTTCGTCCTCTGCCTGAGGATCAAAAGAAGTATATTTCCTATATGCTTCCATAATTCTCTCCAGAATCATAGAGGGAGACTCATTAGGACCTTGGATTATCTCTCTTACCATGGCCAAATTAGTCGGCCCTCTGGCGGCCACTCGGAGCCCCGCCATTAGAGCCCTGTGATAAGTGGAAAGATGCTACCAACCTTCAAAGGTGTTGGGATCCCAGTTTGGTCGGTTCATGGGCCCATAAGGATGAAGAGGGAGCATCACAGTGGCTTCTGAGTTTTCTATTTTCCGTAGCTGGCGGGTTTCTTTAGGTGGCCCAGCTTCCACCAGAAAAGGAGGGGCTGCTGCTGCTGCGGAGAAGTCCCTTGGAGGGCTTGGGTCTGGCCCAATTGCCTCTAGTGGCGGAGAGGCTGAGTCAGTGGCGGGAGAATCATCTGGAATGTGTTGGGGGTTGGGGAGCGAGGGCAGAGGATAAGGAGGGGGAGGATTGTCCAGTCTTGTGACTCAGGAAGAATGGGGGGAAGATGGGGAGGGAACGGAAGGTTTGAATTATAGGATCCTGGGGAAGGGGTATATGGCTGTTGATCTGGGTGGCCACGTGGTCCCGGCTGAAAGACAATATCTCTGACTTTTTGGATTAGATTGAAGTAGAAGGATCCTTCTGGGGGCCACCCGACTTTGAGGATGGGCAATTCTGAAGCACAGAGAGTCTGCCAGGTCTGACATTTAACTGAAAAATAATGATTCTTGGCCCTTGAGCGGACATCAGTCCAATGATCAAGGGTCAGGGACAGAAGCGTGAAAGTGCTTTGTCCCATAATGGGAGTTACTCAAAAAGAGACAGTGAAGACACAAACGCAACACAAACAAAGACAAACAGTAAACGTTTAACATGGGTCCAAGACAAATATTAGAACTCAGTAACTGGCAAAACCTGATGGGTTAGACAATAAAGACAGACAGTAAACTCAACATGAGTTCGGGACAATGAACAAAACTGTGTAGCCAGCAAAACCTGATGGGCTGGCAAACCGAATCCTGAAGCAAAATATAACCGAGTTGAGGAAACTAATATTCCTTGATTTCCCTCGTCCTCTGGAGTGTCCCCCAGGGACGTGGCCAGTAGCTCTGTGACACGTCTGCCACCCACTGTCAGAGAGAGCTAATGCTCTTCACCGACAGCCACTTTGCCAAGCCCTAACCTGAAACCCGAAACCAGAAAGAGGCGCCTTTCTTACCCCGAGAGGAGTCCCTTGGGGTCTTTCATCCGCTGCTCCGGATATCTCACCTGGGACCTCCAGATGAAAAGGTGGGGCAAACATCGGAGGAAAAGACCACCAACAGGCTTTCTCATGCAACACCAAAGGGTTTATTGGGGGTATAGCATGCTGGAGCTCAGGGCTCACTTCAGAGGAACAAAGAACAAAGAGCCCCGAGAAACACTTGAGTGGAGTTTATATACATTCTTTAGAGAGGGCAGGGACTTTACATACATCATAGCCTCTTTAGCAAATCATCATATACCGCGGGAAAATCAAATAACAACTCTAAAACATGATTAGCACATTCATTGGCGGGAACAGGTTGGGCAGGGGGTGATTGGTCAGCCGTAAGAAGGGGTATACATTTAAATTGATTGGTGGATGCACTGTGATGTATACGTGGTGAGCTGCATGGTTTCTGGGAAGGGGCTGTTAAGTAACTAGGTCCTCAGGGAAGATTTCAACACACATCTAATGTGCAAATCCGGGAATTGTCTTAACTGCCACAGAAATTTCAGGTGCTGAGTGCAGCTTGGAAACTTTACAAAACCTGGTTCTTTACATTTCAATTTCAATTTCTTTTATTCTTTCAGAACCTTACAGAGGAAGGCGAGAGAGTTCATAGACAATTACTGCTCTTTTGGCCATTTTGGTTTTGGATGCACACAAGGGATCTTTCTTTAGATCCATCTGGTGCTGATAATCTAAGCCACAGCCTCAAACAGGGCCAAGAGGCTGATTAAAACATATCCATTTCCAAAGCAATTACTACTCTGAAGTCGGTTACAGAACTCAGTCTTCTAGGAGAATCACGCCAGTGTTAAAGCCCAGGTGAACACAGTCATCTCTTCCAAAAGCCACACAAGTTACCACAATTAAAATCAAAAAAATCCCACATGGCCCTCATCTACTTCCATATAGTCACTCATCATAATCTCTGGCTGGAGGTTTCCTTAAATGGCACAGCCCAATAGAGTGTCCATAATAAGCTCCCTTCTCCTCATTTACCTAAATTCAGGGTGGCCTGGACACCCTTCCTGTGAACCAGGATTGATCACATAGTTCTGCCATTAATACTGCTCTACTTCTCCAATTTGAGGCCTACTGACTATCAGGTATAGTATGTGATTTGGAGTCATTATTAAACCCAAGCACCTTTGCAGGGATTGGAAGAACTCATTTGACACAAAAAATCCCAATACTCCCTTGATGGAGGTCAAGAACCAAACACAGGAAGGCAAGAGACTTCACCCACAATGACTGATTTTTTGCCATTTTGGTTTTGGATGCACACATTGGTTCTTTCTTTAGACCCATCCGATGCTGATAATCTAAGCCACAGCCTCACACAGGGCCAAGAGGCTGATTCAGACACATCCCTTTCCAAAGTAATTAAGCAAAGAGCCACTGGTGATGCCCATTCCTTTCCATTTTAAAACTGTTTTCTTCAGGCTTCACAAAGGGTGGCCTGAGGCAAAGACCTTCCTGACATTCAGGGCAACAGAACAATAGGTAAGCAAAAGGCCCAAAGCAGGGTTTCTCTACTGAGACTTTCCTGGTCACACTGATATCTGAGTTTTCTGAGATGCTTGCCATTCCCTTCAGCTATGGATTACATGGCCACGTCACAGAGTTTGGAGGTGGTACATATTTTGGACACAAAACCATGAGCCTATTGTGGAGAGTGGCCAGAATTCAGGAAGAAAACAGGAACTTAGGAAGACAGTACATGTTGTCCATCGATAAGGCAACCTGCAGTCCATTCCTAAAATGGGTAGGATGAATGCTGGGAAGCTTTCTACTAGACAGGACACATCCATTGATGCATTCTCTTTTCTAATGTCTACAACCACGGACACAGTGGGATACACAGACATAGAAACACTCGCCTTGTCAAAAGACTTTCTAGAAACATTCCACTCCAAACCAAGCAAGCCGCCTTTCCTACCTATTCTCAGAACATAAGACAAAACCACAAACTCACACCCACACTGAAAAAGGCACCTCCTTCCCCAAAGTAAGTCTGTGACTATCCAGAGTGTCCTCTGACTGGTGGGCCATACTATGTTCCCCAGAAATGGCCTGTCCTGTCTCAGATCTGGTCTCCATGGCCAACTCTGTGAAATATCAGGGGCCCGCGGTGAGCCACTTCTTGCTTTCTCTGGAAAGGCCAGTCTTCAAAATTTCCTGGCATTTGGCCATCCTCATATCAGTAGGTACCAAAAAAGACTTACTCTGTCCTTGGTAAATCCAAACAAGTGATCCCACTGTACTGGGACTGGGACTGGTTCTGGATGCCTGGCTTCCTGGATCCCAAGTTCAGAGAGTTCCATCACCAAGGAAGTGAGGTGAGGTCACTTCCTTCAGAAACTGAATGACGTCACTGCCTTAGCAACCACTTTTTCCGAACAGTTGCTTCCATACTTCCTCTGACACTTTCACAAGTTAGATTGGTGTCTCAACCATAGGAACCCGGGAACAGCTCTCCACAAAGGCCTTTGTTGGTCCATCTTTTCTACAATAAGGAGAGAGGGTGAATGAGACACAACCCTTCATCCTTACCAGGTTGTTTTCCATGGAAGATGACTATTGCTCTCTCACGTTCTTCATAGTTGCCTACATGTTCTCCAGGGATCATTTCTGCATGGACCTTTGAGGTTTTCAGCAGGTGGAAGATCCACTACATTCCTGTATTGTAAGACCAACTCTGTCCCTGCTGTTCTGTAATGTTAGATTGAGGGAACAGTGTATGGTTAGGGTTAATAACATGTGTGATTTGGGTTAGGAATAATTCTGCTGGATGAATAATGGTATTGGGAACCTGCGATATGTATGAGAATATATAGGTGAAATATATGTATGAAAACAGAAGTCTAGGTAAGATTTGAAGCCCAAAAGAGCATTTTGCCCTTGATTGGAATACTTAGATTTGAATTAGGTTCTGCACAGATTTGTCAGATTAATCAATATACAATGGCATAGGACCTTGTACCTTGGATGATTGAATGTCGAAGAGAACATCCAGTCAAAAAGGGATAGTCGGAAGTGAAAGGTTAATAAAATAGGTATTTGTCACTTCCTGGGAAGAATGTTGTGTTTATTCCGAGCATAATGGAGTTGTAAAAAAAAATATGATTAAATTAAAAAGACACCATGAAGAGTGTCAATGAGAGAGTGAGAGGACCAAAAAAAGTGGTTTGAGTCTTGGTTCACATAGTCCCCCTGTTTGACTACTTTTTTATCAACCCTGGCCTGTCCGATAATAATCTCCATATTATTGCTAACTATAAAACCCTGTTTGCTCAACCGTGTAATTTCTTTTCTCTAAGCTCAAATTGGACAAGTTAAACTCATGGTAATACCCCACTAGCAGACATAGAATGTGACACCCCACAATGATCACTTTTATGATTAAAAGTAGCTAGAAGAAGAAGTGGGGAATGAAAGATTAATAAAATAGGTACTTGTCACTTTTTTTTCTGTATGCTTAACAAAACACTGTTGAAATCTTGAGAACTGTTTGCTAATCTTGTTCCCAGAATGTCCTGTCCCCAAATGCCAAACTGCAGAATGTACTCCCTCACCCGGTTGAATGCAAACCGCCCACTCTCCCTCACACATCAATAAACTTCACTCCCTGCCCTCCCCAAAGAAAGTATATAAGCTCTGCTTATGCTCTTCTCAGGGCTCTCTGCTCTATTCAAGTGAGCTCCGATCCCCTGCATGCTGACCCCCTATAAACCCTTTTCTGTTGCATGAGATAGTCTTTTGGTGGTCTCTTCCTCCGAAGCTCGCCCAGTGTTTACTTTGATGATTGGGTGTAGAAAAGAACATTCAGTCAAAAAGGGATAGTCGGTAGGATTAGGAAGATAGTTGTTAGGTTTAGGAAGAAGAATGAGTATAGGTTTTGGAAAAAAAATATTCTTTATCAATAGGATTTTGTTTAGAGTGTGAATGTAAATGTTAGCCCACGTGAAGAGTCAGTCACAATAGTGAACCGGAGAAAATATGTAGGAAAACAGATATCAATAGAGATATTATGAAATAAGGCAAAATATAAAGTGGGTGATAGGATTAGACATTTTCAACAGGGTTGAATTTGAATATATGATCTTAGGAAGAAACCAATATGTAGTCACTAATTGGATTGATATTTGAGAGCATTAGGCAACCTGGACATGGCTGTGTTTAGTAATCCATGTTCATTTTCAATTTAGGCTTTGGTACAATAATAAGTGTGAACCTTGCATTTTGTCTGCAGAATATTACTGTGATAAAATGTATATGTAGATCAGGTGACATGAGTAATTTTTCCATCATTTCTGGGAGCAATATTTTGAAGATTAATAAGTTAGTATTGGGGGTACAAAGAGGTGTACCTTGTGTCTATGAATATAGAGCTAATGCATGAATAGACCATACTGTTAATAAATAATATAACTGGTCCACTTTAAATAATGCATTGGATTCATATCTTAAAATATATAAGAAATCTTATATTGATATACATACATTCATTCCAACTAGTTATACATCTAATAGTAAAATTAAGGTTATGGTTTATCATGAAAGGTGTGTGAGTTTTTCTTCAAAAGTGATTATGGAAATCAAAAATAATGTGTTTCGAAAGAAGTCTCATGAAAAGACCAGTCAAGAACCATGAAAAAATACATGTGTTCTGAAGCAGGAAGTGATTGAAAGTGAAACAAATGCCTCTAAATTAGCGAACTTGTGGATGAAATATATATCCTATTATGTGCATAAACTGAAGAAATAGTAATGTACCAGTTTTGAATAAAAATGAACGTCAAAATACACATCATGTCCCATAGGAATCAATTTGCATTGATGTTAACCTGGGTCAGTTACTGTATTAATTTTAGGATTTGTAGGCACCATTCACTGAAGATAGTTTTCAGTACTAGGAAACAAATACATATTTCAGGTGGATGAATATTTCTGACGATAATCTTGTGAAAAGTTGATTATAAATTCACATATATGAATATGAATGAATTTAGATGAATTTAGGAAATGTATAAAAAGACACATGTATTTCATATTTTGAAAAATCTGGAAAGTTTGTATATATATATATATATATATATATATATATATATATATATACACACACACACACACACATACACACACACATGCACACAGACATTAAAAATTAGCAATATATATGCCAATTGAAATTCACCATGAAATATATATCATCCACAGATTCAAAAATATTCATTTTACTGAACATGGATTTATGTATAATGTTGTTAAACTAGGAAGCTCACACAGAGTTCGAATTTTAACTTCCAACAGCATTTAGGAGAAGTGATCTCTTCTCACAATGTGTATCTGCCAAGTCAACCACCTCACAAGAATGTACGTGTTGTACCTTGTAGGATTCTATATGTGCATATAAAAATACATGTGCAAATAGGCTACAGAGAAAGGGAGACAGGAATTCACATATTTGTTAACTTTAAAAACACATGGAGAACAATTTCTACAAAAGTTGACTAGATTTATAACTCCTACACTACATAATGCAAAAGGCAAATTCAACTATACACCATGCCTCCTCTGAACTGCTTGTATTTCTATTCTGTTTGGATTATTATTCTCCATCATATTAGGATAAGTAGTCAGAGTCTAGTAGGCTAAGGGTTAGTGTCAGGGATTCAGTATTTCCAATGGAAAATTGGAAAAGGTATCCAATGTGTATGTAATTATGTGCTTTGAAAAATCTTCCCACTCTTATCCAGAACAATGCCTTGACATTACCTTTGCCCCAAGTAAGACACAATTACAAGAGAAGAGTTCGAAAATCTGTGCATATATATATGGAATGCAATATGCTCAGTTGTTCACAAACTTGGAGGTGGTAGAGGAGTTTACAAAAGTAATGGACAGGGTAAACCCTCCACAAAAATGGAGCTTTGCTGGCCTAAAGACTTCTTGAGAAACTGCCTCTGAGGTTGGGCACTTGAAATATATGTTGTTGTCAGGAGCTTAATCTTCATTTGTGGTGAGACAATTAAAGCTGGATCTGCATCTATGTGACGTGAAGGATCTTGTTTCTTATTTTCCAATGAACATGAGACAGCAGTGCTGAATTCTCTCTTTGTAGGTAAACTGTGGCCACTGGGGGCTATGTGTCTCCCTGTGAGGACTGTGAAACGATTTGATCATCCTCCAATTTTCGTGGTGTTTCTTGCTGCTGTACTGGGAGTTTGGTATTTGCTTCGTGAAATACAAAGATTTCAACTGGGACAAAGTGCTAGAGGGAGTTCTGTCACGTGTGGTGTGTCAGGGTCTGCAAGAGAATGCACCAACCAGGCCTTTATCCCACATAGCTTGGCCCCTTGACCATAGCAACCTGATTCTGAACATTGCCCTGAAAACTCTCCATATAACAGGATGCATTTACATATAAGGGTCTGCTGGCTACACTATGTCAGTCACAAGCTATTTGGAAGCCAATGGAAGGTCCACATGACTCCACCACAGATGTTTTATCACACACCTGCACACCACTACTCTAGGCCCACTACTCAGGAGGCTCCAACATACTGGCATCACTGTTCTTCAACATTTTCATGAAACCCAGTCAATCAAGGCACTGTATTGTATACTCATGATCAGCAACAGGACATCCAAAGTTTCTCCAGTGCCACCTGGTCATGGGAATTTCAAAAATTTGATGGTATTCATCTAGCCATTTTTCAAGGATGAAGTTGGAGGCACTGTGGGTTTCAATTCATTCAGGAACCACTAAATGGTGAGGAAGTTCATTTCAATGAAATCTCTGGACAACACTCACAGGAAAGGCTTCCCAAAGAGTGGCCAAAAGGTCACATGAAGCCAGGCCCATTGAACTGTACAATGTGAGGTCCATGTGTGTTTTGACTCTCAAATATGGCTTCCATGTTTTTCATAATAAAATCATGTGATATCCTGGCTGAGATTCACAGTGCTCTGTGGAAAACCAACCTGGGACTAGATTTCAGATTCCAAGGGTGAATCTCATGCGTGGCCTCCTAAAATCCCAACTCAATTCATGGCAATACTACTCTGAGGTCAGTTCCAGAACTCAGTCTATAAGGGGAATCACCCAAGAGTGAAGCCCTGGTGGACCCAGTCATCTCTTCCAACTGCCACAAAAATGACCACAATTATAACCAAAACACTCCCACATGGCCCTCATTTTCTTCCATATAGATATTCATCATAACTTCTGGCTAGAGGTTTCCATAAGTGGCGCAGCTCAAGACAGTGTCCAATATAAGCTTCTTTGCCCCTCATTTGCCTAAAGTAAGTGTGGCCTGCACACTCTTCCTGTCAACCAGGAGTGATCAAATAGGCCTGCCATTAATACTGCTCTGCTTCTACTATTTGAGGCCTACTGACTGTCAGGTATAGATTCTTATGTGGTTTGTAGTCATGAGACAACACTAGCACATCTGCAGGGCTTTGAAAAACTCATTTTACTGAAGGGTCAATAATCACACTTGATGGAGGTCAGGAACCTAACAGAGGAAGGTGAGAGACTTCATCCACAATGACTGATCTTTTTGAATTTTGTTTATGGATGCACACATGGGATATTTCTTTAGATCCATCAGGAGCTGACAATCTAAGCCCCAGCTTCACCGAGCGCCAAGAGGCTGATTCAACACATCCATTTCCAAAGCAATTAAGCGAAGAGCCACAGGTGATGCCCACTCATTTCCATTTGAATACTGTTTTCTTCAGGCTTCACAAAGGGGTGGCCTGAGCCAAAGACTTTCCTTACATTCAGGGCAACAGAAAAATAGGTAAGCAAATGGCCCAAAGCAGGGTTTCTCCACTGAGACTTTCCTGGTATCTGAGTTTCCTGATATCTGAGTTTTCTGACATGCTCCACTTCCCTTCAGCTATCCAGTACATGGCCATGTGACAGAGCGTGGAGGTGCTACATAGCTTGGACACAAAACTTTGAGCCTATTCTGGAGAGTGTCCGGAATTCAGGAAGAAAACAGGAACTTAGAAAGATAGTAGGTTTTGCCCATTGATAAGGCTAGTCGCAGTCCATTCATAAATTGGCAGTATGAATGCTGGGAAGCTTTCTACTAGACAGAACACATCCATGATGCATTCTTTTTCTAATACTAAGACCACGGAGAGAGTGGGATACACAGTAATAGAAACACTCACCTTGTCAGAGGACATACTAGATACAGTCCTCTCCAAACCAAACAAATCGCCTTTCCTACATATTCTCAGAACATGAGACAAAACCACAAACTCACACCCACACTCAAAAAGACACCACCTTTCCCAAAGTAGGTCTGTGACTATCCGGAGTGTCCTATGATGGGTGGGACATACTATATTTCCACGAAATGCACTGTGCTCTCTCAGTTCTGGTCTCCTTGGCCAACTCTGTGAAGTTGTCAAAAGTCACTGGTGAGCCACTACCTTCTTTCTCAGGAAAGGCCCCTCTTCTTAGCTTTCCTAGCATTTGGCCATCCTCACATAACTAGGTACCAAGAAAGACTGACTCTGTCCTTGGTTTACCCAAACAAGTGAGACCACTGGAACTGGGACTGGAACTGGCTGTGGTTGCCTGGCTTCCTGAATCCCAAGTTTAGAGAGTTCCATCACCAAGGAAGTTATGTGAGGTAACTTTCTTCAGGAAGTGAATGAAGTCACTGCCTTGGCAACCACTTTGTCCTAACAGTTGCTTCCAAGGGTCCCATGAGATGGAGGGTGCACCTACTTGCTGTGACATTTTCACAAGTTAGAATGGTATATCAACCATAGGCACCTGGGCACAGCTCTCCACACAGGCTTGGTTTGGTCCATCTTCTCTACATTAAGATGAAAGAGGCTGATTCAGACACATCCCTTCACCCTGACCAGGTTGTTTGCGATGGAAGTTGACTTTTCCTCCCTCAGGTCCTTCATTGCTGCCTACATCTTCTCCATGGATCATTTCTGTATTGACCTTTGAGGTTCTCAGCAGGTGGAAGATCCCCTACACTCCTGATTGTAAGACCAACTCTGTCCCTGCTTTTCTGTAAAGTTAGATTGAGGGAACAGTGTATGGTTAGGGTAATAACAGGTTCGATTTGGGTTAGGAATCATTCTGCATGATGAATAATGGCATTGGGAACCTGTGATATTTACAAGAATATACAGGTGAAATATAAGTATGAATACAGAAGTCTAGGTAAGATTTGAAGCCCAGAAGAGCATTGGGTCCTTGATTGGGATACTTAGCTTTGAAATACCTTCTGCACAGATGTCTCAGAAAAATCGATAAACAATGGCATAGGACCTTGTAAATTGGATGATTGAATGTAGAAGAAAACATCCACTTAAAAAGGGTAGTCGGTGGGATTGGAAAGATAGTCAGTAGGTTTAGGAAGAAGAGTGAGTATAGGATTTGGTCCAAAAGTTCTTTAGCAATAGGGTTTCTCGTAGAGAATGAATGTAAATGTCAGAACATGTGATGAGTCAGTCACAATGATTAACTAGGGAAAATATATAGGGAAGCAGATATCAATAGAGACATGAAGAAATCAGGCAAAGTATAAATTGATTGATAGGATTAGACATTTTCAGCATGGTAGATGTTGAATATACAATCTTAGAAAAAAACAAATATTTAGCACCAATAGGATTAACATTTGAGAGCATTAGGCAATCTGGACTTGGATGTTTTTAGTAATCCATGCTCACTTTCCATTTAGGTTTTGGTACAATCATAAGTGTGAACTTTGCATTTTGTGTCCAGAATATTACTGTGATAAAGTGTATATGTAGATCAGGTGACATGAGTATTTCTTCCACCAATTCTGTGGTCAATATTTTGAAGATGTATAAATTAGTATTGGGTGTACAAATAGGTCTACCCTGTGTCTACAAATATAGATAAAATGAATGAATTGACCATACTGTGAATAAATAATATAACTGGTTCCAACTTTAAATTATGGATTGAATTGATATCTGAAAATATACAGGAAATCTTATATTGATATACATACATTCATTACAACCATTTATAGATCTAATGGTAATATTAAGGTTATGGTTTGTCATGAAGAGTGTGTGAGGTTTGCTTCAAAAGCGATTATTGAAATCTAAAATGAAAAGTAGTCTCATGAAAAGACCAAACAAAAAACATGGAGGAATACATGTGTACTGAAGCAGGAAGTGATAGAAAGTGAAACAAATGCCTATAAATTTGAAAACTTGTGAATGAAATATATATCCTATGATGTGCATAAACTGAAGAAATAGTCATGTAACATTGTTGAATAAAAATGAATGTCATAATACACATCATGTACCATAGTAATCTACTTGCATTGATGTTAAAGTGGGTCAGATACTGTAGAAAAATTAGGACTTCTATGCACCATTCACTGAATTTAGATTTCAGTACTAGGAAACAATATGTATTTGAGGTGGATGAATATTTCTGAGAATAATTTTGTGAACATTTGATTATAAATCCACATACATGAATATGAATGCATTTAGGGATTGTATAATAAGACACATATATTTTATATTCTGAAAAATCTGGAGAGTGTGTGTATATATATATATATACACACACACACACACACACACACACACACACACACAGACATTAAAAGGTAGCGATATATATGCCAATCGAAATTTATTATGAAATATATATCTTTCACAGATCCAAAAATATTCATTTTACTGAACATGGATTTATGTATTATCTTGTTCAACTAGGAAGCTCACCCGTAGTTTTAATTTTCAGTTCCAACAACGTTCAGGAGGAGTGATCTCTTTTGACAATTTGTATCTGCCAAGTCAGCCACCTCACAAAAGTGTACATGTGATACCAGGTAGGATTCTATATGTGCATACAAAAATACATGTGCTGAATAGGATACAGATAAAGGGCGACAGGAATTCACGGATTTGTTATCTTTAAAACACATGGAGAACTACTTCAATTTAATATTGACTTGATTTATAACACCTACCCTTTATCATACAAAAGGTAAGTCCAGCTATACACCATGCCTCCTCTGAACTGCTTGTATTTCTATTCTGTTTTGGTTATTTTGCTCCATCAATTTAGGATTGACACAGTCTGGCTGGGCACAATTCAGGAGCCACTTGTCAAAAGCTAACTTTATTTTTAGAACCACACACGCCAAAAAATAGCTCCTCGGGAAAAACACTCAGAGCACAACTGCCACCACCGGCTTCCCACAAGCTCTCAACCTCCCCTCTCCTCCTGCTCTTGAGGTTGATTGGCTGGGTTGTTTGAGCAGAGCCAAAAAAGTCCCCCAAAAAGCATCTCCATAATTTGAAAGGGTGGGGAAACAGCCCAATGGGCATCACCGCAGAGGAGCCAATCAGCTAGATGTTGCTGGGGCCGCTGTGAGCCAACCATCAGCTGGCAGTCTGAAAGTTTGCTTTGGCCCCTTGGGCTGTGGCTCTCAACATCTAACCCTCTCTGTTTAAACAACAAGCATGTGGCTTAGGGACCATGCCTGCCTTAGGTTGTCCAATAGTACATATGATTCTTACCCATTATCGAATGAGCTGACCTCAAGGTGTCAGCCTCCTGTCTTAGATTGGTACCATTGTAATTGGATCTTACCTGTCACTGACTACAGGTCCAGTATACATCCACACCTGTGGAGAGGTCTTTGTACCAGCGGGCGGGTGAGGCTCTTTGCCTCATCTCTGTTGGCCCCCTAATTTTAGCTGAACAACCATGACAAGCAGAAGGGAGGAAGATACACCAAGGCAATTGATGGCTCTTTTTGAAAAAATTGTACCACCGATGACATCATCAGAGAAATACCCCAACACTACCACACGTCACTGCACCAACAGATAGTTCACAATGCAGGCAGGTGAGTTCACAATGCATACAAGTGATACATAGTCCAGGCAAGTTCTGCAAGCAGTTCAGTGATGGCTATTGCAGAAGCTGTAGATTGGTTTTATCTTTGACTTCACATGCACTGGGATGAAGATAGAAATTCTGGCAACAATGCCTAAAGAAAGAATTATGTAACATTCCAAAAGGCACTAAAAGAAAACAATTTTCTTAACAATTTACATTGTCTAGAAGAGAATTATTAAATATAATGAAAAGAAAAGGTGGATCCAACATGGCGGCAGGCAGAGAGGCTGCGCTTTTAATGCACTCCCAGTGATGGGGTCATAAAGTCGCAAGGATAACTCTTTGATTCTACCAACGGAGATTCTCCTAGCAAAATTCCACTGAAGGGAGACTGCCCGGGAGCTACAAGAATTTTTTTGAAGCGTCTGTGTGACCCGGACGAGTGGGACCCTGCCACTAGACGTGGAGTTCGAGATTCACCAGCCACAGTCTGCGCACCGCGGGCACAGCTGCAGATCCGTCCACCAGCCCGCAGCCAAAGTGACTGGGTCCTGCTAGACGCCGAGACACAGCTTGGCAGGAAGAAGTCTTTAGCCAAGCCTCCAGGCGCCAGGAGCTGAGGTGAACTGGGCCGGACCAGTCCCACCCCTCCCCTCGGTCAATCCGGCAAGAAGCCTGGGGCCCACCATAGCAGAGAGGTGACATCATCGGAGTTCGGCCGGCGGAATTCCTTCCCAGCAAATTCCACTTTAGCAGGTGTGTGACTCAACATACTGATACAAGCAGCCAGGAAACTTCATTGACTTCTCAGGGGTCGTGTCCGTAGGGAAGCAGAGGGGAGCCCAGAACCCAAGGCCCCCATATCACCAGTGGTGACCCCTAAGGTCTTATCCGCCAGTTTACCACAGCACTGAGGATTAAAAGGGGCACTCGGTGGGGCTGCAAGTGTAACTAGATCTCTGGAGAATCACTTCTGGGGAACAGGACCTGGCTGGCAGGCTGACAGGAGGAAGGGGGTTAAGAGCTGGAGAAGTGAAATGGCTCTGGACTGACAAGTCTGAGAGACCCCCAGAAGACGCCCTACAGGGATAGCTCTCGGCAGGTAGAGAGCAGACACTCCGCTTGGAAGGCACAGCTCCGCCTACTGGAAGAGAAGAAGGTGGATCTCTAAGTCTTTAATTTTTTTGTTGTTGTTGTTGCTGTTGTTGATATTTTTTTCTCTCCTACTTCTCTCCCTGTTCCTTTCCCCCCTTTTCCTTCTCTCTTTCTATCCCATTTCAAGTTTTATTGTTCTTTTTTCATTCCCCTCTAATCTATCTCTCCCTCTATCCTTTTTTTCTTTTTAAGAGCACCTTCATTCTCCTACCCCCCAACTCTCATTCCAAGCATTACATCTTTCATTGTGTGTAATTGTCTAAATGCAAATAGGTGAATGTCTCGAGTCTGTCTATAAGACTCCTAAATACCTAGCTACTACCAACACCCTGATCCAATTGCCTGGTAGTATCCACCTTCAGTGGAGCAATCTTCTAAAGTAGCCGAGACATACTAACCATTGTACCACCAGAGCACCCAACCTAAACATATAGTCCTAAGAACAAACAGCAAATCATTATATGCATACAGAACCTAGAAGCCTTATATGAATTAAATGAATCAGCTTTAAAGTACAACAAAGCCCAAAATTTTTAGGCATAATCTTCCACCACAAAAGAGAGACAACAGAGATATACAAAGCCAAAACAAATGTATAGGAGAAAGCAGTTACAAAGCAGTCAAACAGAGCTGGAAAGCAACGTGAACAATATGAAAAAACAAGGGAAAAAGGGGTTACAAACAATGCAGGACAATCTAAATATACAGGAGGACCTAGAAGAATCAGAAATATGGACAGGGAAAGAAATCAAGGCATTCCTAATTCAGATGGAACGGAATATTAGAGAAGACATGAGACAGCAAATCCAAGCATTGAAAGTATATTTTGAAGAGGAACTAACCACACAAATTAAATCCGCAAAGAATGAGCTTTATCAGGAGATAGAGGTGTTAAAAAATAATCAAGTTGTAATCATAGAAATGCAAGAAACCGTAAATCAGATTAAAAGCGCTAATGAGAATATTACAAACAGACTAGATCAAGTAGAAGTCAGAACATCAGATAATGAAGACAAAGTATATCAACTTGAAAAGAATATAGTCAACACAGAAAAGATGTGAAATCAAACATATAACACAAAACACAAGTGCACACATAATATAATACATACAACACATGACATAATATTAAAGGCCTTATGACTTTTTACAGGTGAAATCTCCATTGCAATGTCTAAAAACTCTATTGTCCAAAAATAGAACTGATCAGCAAAACATTAACCTAGTTCTGTATGAGCTAAAAAAAACAAAATAAAACTTCATGATATGAGAAAGGGGAATAATAAAATAGATTTGAAAAAAACATTCTGGTTCTGTCACAGATGTAAGAACAGCCAAACTGGAGTTCTGCATATCAGCTCTTATTGATTTGAGCCAAATCATCTTATTTTTGGTCTGTAGAAATCTCTTTAGTTAATCTCTCTGGAATCCAAATTGGCTACTGTTCTCCCTGTGGAAACACAAAAACAGACGCCGGACTCCAGACAATTACTTGGTCAGGACCTTTCCATTGTCCTGTTAGAATATCCTTCCAAAGTACCTTGGGCTTATGTACATTTTTTGGACATATATGCCTTTCTGCAGCACTAAGCCCTGATGAACCCAAATTTAAAAAGTTTAGAGTAAAAGGGTTATTTTAAGTTTACCTTTGGGGAATATATACCCCTTCCCAATTTGTTCTTTTTGCTTTAATATGTACGTTTTAATAGTTTCATGTGCTCTTTCAACTATGCCTTCTCCCTGTGGATTGTATGGGATTCCTGTTATATGAGTAATGCCAAATGATGAGCAAAATTGTTTAAAAGAAGTAGAAGTATAAGCAGGGGCATTATCTGTTTTTAACTCTTTTGGAACGCCCACAGTGGCAAAATTTTGTAAGCAATGAGCTATAACATCTTTAGTTTTTTTCTCCAGCAAGAATGGAGCCCATCAAAAATCCAGAAGAAGTATCAACTGTAACATGCAAATATTTTAATTTTCCAAATTCTGGCAAGTTTCTGACGTTCATCTGCCAAATATGGTTAGGTATCAATCCTCTAGGATTGACTCCAAGATTAACTTGTGGTAAAAAGGTCACACAATTTTGACATTGTTTTATTATTTGTCTAGCTTGTTCCTTAGTTACTTTGAAACGCTTTTGTAAAGTATTAGCATTGACATGAAACTTTTTATGAAAATTTGTAGCTTCTTCTAGTGTATAGAAAATATGTATGAATGTCATGTGTTGTTTTATCTGCTAAATAATTGCCCAAACTAAGGGCTACAGGCAATCCTGTATGTGTCCTGAAATATCCTATAAAAAACGGATCTTTCCTGTCCCAGATTAGACTTTGTATAGTCGAAAGCAAAGAGAAAATAGTAGAGGAAGGGGAAATCCTTCTACCATCTTCAAGTGATACTATAGCACTAACTATATACTGATTATCGGAAAATAAATTAATTACAGATGCTTTAAGCATCACAAAAGCTTGTAATACTGCATTAAGCTCTACATTTTGAGCTAATTGTTTGGGTACTAAAAATGTAAAAGTTTGATCAGGTGTAAATATTACTGCTGTACCATTATTTGACCCATCAGTAATATATTTGTAGCATTTATAATAGGTGTTTTTCTTGTCATTTTTGGAAAAATTACATGATGTGATGACCAAAAAGACAATAAAGGATTAGATGGTAAGTGGTTATCAAATGAAACATTAGATTTGCACATGATTATTGCCCAAGAATTTAACTAATTATCTAAATCATCAATTTGATTCATAGTATATGGAGTAATAATTTTATCTTCTTGGGTTGTATTATAGTTATAGTAGAAATATTCAAGTAAAAGAGAAGGTCTCTCGAGCTAGTCAGACAGAGATAAAAATTCAATTAAAAGAGAAGGTCTCTCTAGCTAGTTAGACAGAGGAAAAAATCAAGTGATTGATCCTGATAATGTGTCTGAATCAGCCTCTTGGACCTGTGTGAGGTTGTGGCTTAGATTCTCATCACCTGATGGATCATTCCATGTGTGAATCCATACCCAAAATGGCCAAAAGAGCAGTCCCTGTGGATGAAGTCTCTTGCCTTCCTTTGTAAGTCTACTGAACTCCATCAAGTGAGAATACGCATCCTTTGTGTCAAATGAGTTCTTCAAAGCCCTGGAGAGTCTAGCACATAGGTTCTTGGGTTTTCTCATGACTCCAATTCACATAAAAATATCTATACCTGACAGTCAGTAGGCCTCAAATTGGAGAAGCAGAGGTGTATTAAGGGCAGGCCTATTTGATCACACCTGGTTCACAGGAAGGGTGTCCAGGCCACCATGACTTTAGGCAATGAAGGGCAAGAAAGCTTATTTTGGACACTGTCTTGGACTTCGCCACTCATGGAAACCTCCAGACAGAGCGTAGTATGAGAGTGTATATATGGAAGAAAATGAGGACCATGTGGGAGTGTTTTGGTTTTAATTGTGGTCATTTGTGTGGTAGTTGGAAGATATGACTGGGTATACCTGGGCTGAACTCTGGTGTGATTCCCCTTAGAGACTGAGTTCTAGAGCTGACTTAGAGAAGTGTTATCATGAAATATGTTGGGATTTTAGTTGGTCACGCATGAGAGTCGCCCTTGGAAACCGAGATCTAGGCCCAGGTTTGCTTTCCACAGAGCACTGGGAATCTAATCCAGGATATCCCATGGTTATATTCTGAAAGACATGGCAGCCATAGTTGAGAGTCAAAACACACATGTACCTCACATTGTAGACAGCAATAGGTCTGGCTTCCTGTGAAATTTTGGCCACTCTTTGGAAGCCTTGTCTGTGAGATTGCTCCAGAGCTTTCATTGAAATGAGCTTCCTCACCATTTAATTGTTCCTGAATGAAGTTAAACACACAGTGCCTCCAACATCATTCTTGTAAAATGGCTAGATAAATACCATGAAATTTTTGAAATTCCCATGACCATGAAAATGGTGTAGAACAGAGATGCCAGTAAGTTGGAGCCTGATGTGAAATGGGCCTAGAAAAGTCGTGTGCAGTTGTGTGATAAAATATCTGTGGTGGGGCAATGTGGATCTGCCATTGGCTTCCAAATGGCTTGTGACTGACATGGTGCACCCAGCAGACCCTTCTATGTAAAGGCATCTTGTTATGTGGAGAGTTTTCAGGGCAATGTTCAGAATCAGATTGCTATGGTTAAGGATGCAAGCTATGTGGGATTGAAGCCTGGTTGGTTCATTATCATGCAGAACCTGACACACCACACGTGACAGAACTCCCTTTAGCACTGTGTCCCAGTTTAACTCCTTGTATTTTGTGAAGCAAATACCAAACTCACATTGCAGCAGCAAGAAACACATCGACAAGTGGAGGATGGCCAGATGGCTTTACAGTCCACACGGAAAGAGTTTGCCCGCAGTGGCCACAGTTTACCTACAAAGAGAGAATTCAGCACTGCTGCCTCATGTTCATTAGAAAATAAGAAACCATGTCCTCCAGGTCACTTAGATACATACCTAGCTTTGATGGTCTCTCTACAAAAAAAGCTAAAACTCCTGACAACAACAAATATTTCAAGTGCCCAAACTCAGAGGCAGTTTCACCAGAAGTCTTTAGTCCAGAAGAGCTCCATTTTTGTGGAGTATTTACCTGTCCCTTACTTTTGGAAACTCCTCTACCACCTTCAAGGTTGTGAACTCTTGAGCATATTACATTCCAGATATGTATTCACAGATTTTCTAACTCGTCCACTCTAATTGTATTTTACTTGGAGTGAAGGTAAAGTCAAGGCATTGTTCTGGATTAGAGTGGGAAGATTTTTGTGAAGCACATATTTACATACACATTGGATTCATTTTCCTATTTTCAATTCAAAATGCTGAATGCCTGACACTAACGCATACCCTACTAGACTCTGACTACTAATTCTAATATGATGGAGAAAAATAACCCAAACCGAATAGAAATACAAGCAGTTTAGACGAGACATAGTGTATTGCTGGACTTGCCTTTTGCATTATACAGGGTAGGACTTATAAATCTAGTCAATATTTTGTTGAAATAGTTCTCCATGTGTTTTTAAAGTTAACAAATAGATGAATTCCTCTCTGCCTTTCTCTGTAGCCAATTCAGCACATGTTATTTCATATGCACATATTGAATCATACCTGTTATCACATGTACATTCTTGTGAGGTGGCTGACTTTGCAGATACAAATTGGGAGAAGAGATCACTCCACCTAAACACAGTTGGAACTGAAAATTCAACCTATGGGTGAGCTTCGTAGATGAACAACATGATAAATAAAATCATGTTCAGTATAATGAATATTTTTGGATCAGTGGATGATATACATTTCATGATGAATTTCGATTTCCATATATATTGCTACTTTTTAATGTCTGTGTGTGTGTGTGTGTGTGTGTGTGTGTACCCTCTCCAAGTTTTTCATAATATGAAATATATGGGTCTCAATGTACACTCCCTAAATTTATTCGTATTCATGTATGTGGATTTATAATCAAATATTCAAAAGATTATTCTCAGAAATATTCATCCACCTGAAATACATATTTGTTTCCAAGAAATAAAAACTAACTTCTGTGAATGGTGCATACGAATCCTAATATTTCTACAGTAACTGACCCAGTTTAACACCAATGCAAGTAGATAATTATGGAACGTGATGTGTATTTTGATGTTCATTTTTAGTCAACACTTGTACATTACTATTTCTTCAGTTTATGCACATCATAAGATATATATTTCATACACAAGTTAGCAAATTTATTGGCATTTGTTTCACTTTCAATAACTTCATTCTTCAGAACACATGTATTCCTCCATGTTTTTTAACAAGACTTCTTTCTAAACACATTATTTTCGATTTCCATAATCACTTTTGAAGCATAACTCACACACTCTTCATGATGAAATATCACCTTAATATTACCATTAGAAGTATAACTGGTTGGAATGAATGATTTTATATCAACATTAGATTTTCTGTATATTTTCAGATATCAACTCAATCCATTATTTAAAGCGGACCAATTATATTATTTATTCACAGTATGGTCTATTCTTGCATTATCTCTATATTCTTAGACAGATACTACACCACTTTCTACCCCCAATACTCATTTATACGTCTTCAAAATATTGTTCCCAGAAATGGTGGAAGAAATACTCATGTCACCTGATCTACATATACATTTTATCACAGTAATATTCTGGAAAATAAAGCAAAGGTCACACTTATGATTGTACCAAAGCCTAAATTTAAACTGAGCATGGATTTCTAAAAACATCCATGTCCAGGTTGCCTAATTCTCTCAAATGTCAATCCAATTGTTGACTATATATTTGTTTCTTTCTAAGATTATATATTCAAACTCAACCCTGTTGAAAATGTCTAATCCTATCACTCACTTTACTTTGCCTGATATCCTAATGTCTCTATTGATATCGGCTTTCCTTCATAAATTCCCAGTTCATCATTTTGACTGTTCATTTGTGCTGACATTTACATTCACTCTCTACCTGAAACCCAATTGCTAAATAACTTTTGGTCCAAATCCTATACTCACTCTTCTTTCTGAATCTACCAACTATCTCCCAAATCCTACTGACTATCCTTTTTTGAATGGATGTTCTCTTCGACATTCAATCATTCAAGGTACAAGGTCCGATGCCATTGTGTATTGATTTATCTGAGACATCTGTGCAGGACATAATTCAAAGCTAAGTCTCACAATCAAGGGCCCAATCCGTTTCTGGGCTTCAAATATTACTTAGATTTCTGTTTTCATACATATATTTCACCTCTATATTTTTATAAATATCACAGATTTCCAATACCATTATTCATCAAGCAAAATGATTCCTAACCCAAATCGAACATGTAATTAACCCAAACCATATACTATTCCCTCATTCTAACTTTATAAAAGAGCAGAGAAAGTGTTGGTCTTACAATATAGGAATGTAGGGGATATACCACCTGCTGAAAACCTCAAAGGTCCATGCAGAAATAATCCCTGGAGAAGATGTAGGCAGCTATTAAGGACCTGAGAGAGCAAAAGTCATCTTCCATGGAAAACAACCCTGTCTGGAGAGGGGTTGTGTCTGACTGAGTGTCTCTGTTCCTAATGTACAGAAGATGGACCAATCCAGGCCTGTGTGCAGAGCTGTTCACGGGTGCCTATGGGTGATATAGTATTCTAACTGGTGAGAGGGTCACGGGAAATAGGGGCAGCATCTATCTCATGGGACCCTTGGAAGCAACTGTTAGGAAAAAGTGGTTGCAAAGGCAGTGACCTCATTCAGTTCCTGAAGGAAGTGACCTCATCTCTATTCCTTGGTGATGGAACTCTCTGAACTTGTGATCCAGGATTCCAGGCACCCAGAGCCAGTCCTAGTCCCAGTCCCAGTGGGCTCATTTGTTTGGATTTTGTAAGGACAGAGTCAGTCTTTCTTGGTATCTATTGATGTGAAGATGGCCAAATGCCAGGAAAGCTTTGAAGACTGGCCTTTCCAGAGAAAGCAAGTAGTGGCTCACCACGGGCTCCTGACAATTTCACAGAGTTGGCCAAAGAGACCAGATCTGAGACAGGACAGGCCATTTTGGAGGTACATAGTAAGGCTCACCAGTGAGAGTACACTCCGAATAGTCACAGACCTACTTGGAGGAAGGCGTTGCCTTTGAGGTTTTTGTTGTGTGATTGTGGTTTTATCTCATGTTCTGAGAAAAGGTAAGAAAGGCGGTTTGTTTGGTTTGGAGTGAACTGTTTCTAGTAAGTCGTTTGACAAGGCAAGTGTTTCTATGTCTGTGTATCCCAATGTGTCTGTTTTTGTAGACATTAGAAAAGAGAATGCATCAATGGATGTGTCCTGTCTAGTAGAAAGCTTCCCAGCATCAATCCTGCCCAATTTATGAATGGATTGTGGCTTGCATTATCGAAGGGCAACACCTACAAACTTCCTAAGTTCCCATTTTCTTCCTGAATTCTGGCTACACTCAAGAATAGGCTCATGGTTTTGTGTCCAAGATATTTACCACCTCCAAGCTCTGTGATATGGCCATGTACTGGATAGCTGAAGGGAATGGCAAGCATCTCAGAAAACTCAGATATCAGTGTGACCAGTAAAGTCTCAGTGGAGGAACCCCGCTATGGGCCTTTTGCTTACCTATTCTTCTTTTGCCCTGAATGTCAGGAAGGGCTTTGCCTCACGCCACCCCTTTCTGAAGCCTGAAGAAACCAGTTTTCAAATGGAAATGAGTGGGCATCACCTGTGGCTCTTTGCTTAACTGCTTTGGAAAGGGATGTGTCTGAATCAGTCTCTTGGCCCTGTGTGAGGCTGTGGCTTAGATTACCAACACCTGATGGATGTAAAGAAAGATCCCATGTGTGCATACAAAATCAAAATGGCAAAAATTCGCAGTCATTGTAGATGAAGTCTCTCGCCTTTCTCTGTAAAGTTCCTGACCTCCATCAAGGGGAATAGGGATCCTTTGGGTCAAATGAATTCTTCAAAACCATGCAGAGGCAAATCCATAAGTGCTTCGGTTTTTTCTTGACTCCATTTCACATAAAGAATCTAAACGCCAAAGTCAGAAGGCCTCAAATTGGAGAAGTGGAAAAGTATTAATGGCAGACTTATTTGATCACTCCTGGTTCACAAGAAGGGTGTCCAGGCCACCGTGACTTTAGTCACACACACACACACACACACACACACACACACACACACACACATATATATATATATATATATATATATATATATATATATACACTCTCCAGATTTTTCAAAATATGAAATATGTGTCTTATTTTACACTCACGAAATTCATTCATATTCATATACGTAAATTTATAATCAACTTTCCAAAGATTATTCTTAGAAATATTCATTAACCATAAAAACATATTTCTTTCCTATACTGAAAAGTAACTTGAGTGAATGGTGCACACAAATCCTAATATTTCTACAGTACCTGACCCAGTTTAACATCAATGCAAGTAGATTCCAATCGGACATAATGTGTATTTTGACGTTCATTTTTATTCAACACTGGTAGATTACTATTTCTTCAATTTATGCACATCATAGGATATATATTTCATCCACAAGTTAGAAAATTATTAGGCATTTGTTTCACTATCAATCATTTTCTGCTTCAGAGCACATGCATTCCTCCATGTTTCTCGACTGGTCTTTTCATGAGAAAAGGGATGGACAAGGCAAGGTAAGGCAACTAAGATAGCACCGAAGACACGGAAACAGTCCTATTTGGTTGCAACCGGATTTAGAGGGCATTGCTTCTGTTGTAATCATTTAATCCCCTGCACCCCAAGTTTAAATTGTTTCAGAATTTTGTACCCAACATGGATGGGAGGGGCTCAGAAGTTCACAATCTGCAGAAGTTTATAAAAAGCAGTTTTTGTTTCTGTTTTTTTTTTTTCTCTGTTCTGGGCAAGTTAACATTTTAAGGATACCGGGAATGGGGCAGAGCTATTTTCTTCTCTTTTTTTTTTCTCTCAGCCAGATGTTACCATGGAGCCCAGTTGGTAACTTCTTTATCTTAGAAATGTAGCCATCTCTGTGAAGCCCCAGCTCAAGGCCAGAGGCCTTGTTTACATATTGCCAGCATTATGACTGACTCTTTCCAAACACATTATTTTCGATTTCCATAATCACTTTTGTAGCAAAACTAACATATCTTCATGATAAACCGTAACCCTAATATTAATATTAGATGTATCATTGGTTGGAATGAATGATTGTATATCAATATAAGATTTCTTATATATTTTCAGATATCTATTCAATCCGTTATTTAATGTGGAACCAGTTATATTATTTATTCACTTATGGTCTATTCATGCATTATCTGTATATTCAATGACACAGTGTACACCTCTTTGTACCCCCAATACCCATTTATATGTCTTCAAAATATTGCTCCCAGAAATGGTGGAAGAAACACTCATGTCACCACATCTACATATACATTTTATCACAGTAGTATTCTGGAGACAAATGTAAAGGTCACACTTTTGATTGTACCAAAGCCTAAATGGAAAGTGAGCATAGATTACAAAAAACATCCATGTCAAAGTTGCCTAATGCTCTCAAATGACAATCCTATTGGTGACTACATATTTGTTTCTTCTTAAGATTATATATTCTAACTCAATTCTGTTGAAAATGTCTAATCGTATCACGCACTTTATACTTTGCCTGATTTCGTAATGTCTTTATTGATATCTGCTTTCCTACATATTTTTCCCACTTCATTATTGTGACTGTTCACATGTGCTGACATTTACATTCACTCTCTAACCGAACCCCTATTGCTAAAGATATTGTTTTCCAAATCCTATACTCACTCTTCTTCCTAAACCTACCGACTATCTTCTTAATCTTACCGACTATCCGTTTATGACTGGATTTTCTCTTCTACATTCAAACATCCAAGTAATGTTCCTGCAAGCGTCGGTGGAAGAGATCACCAAGATAGTGTCTCATGCAACAGCAAGGGGTTAATTGGGGGTCCAGCAAGCTGGGGCTCAGAGCTCACATGAATAGAGCAGAGAGCCCTGAGAACAGCTTAAGCAGAGCTTATATACTTTCCTTGGAGAGGGCAGGGATTGAAATTTATTGATGGGTCAGAGCGAGTGGGTGGTTAGTGTGAAACTGGGTGAGGGAATACATTCTGCAATTTGGCAGTTGGGGACAGCACAATCTGGGAACAAGATTACAAACAGTTCTCAATATTTCAACAGTGTTTTGTTAAGCATACAGAAAAACAGGAAGTTACAAGTACCTTTTTTATTAACCTTTCATTCCCCACTTCTTCTTCTTGCTACTTTTAATCATAAAAGTGATTATTGGGACGTGTCACATTCTATGTCTGCTAGTGGGGTATTACCATAAGTTTAACTTATCCAATTTGAGCTTGGAGAAAAGAAATTACATGGTTGAGCAAACAGGGTTTTATAGTTAGCAATAATATGAGGATTATTATTGGACAGGCCAGGGTTGATAAAAGCGTAGATAAGCAGGGGGACTGTGTGAACCAAGACTCAAACCACCCTTTTTGGGCCTCTCTCTCTCTCGTTGACGCTTTTCAAGGCATCCTTTTATTTTACTCAAAGGTTTTTTTTACAACCTCAGTATGGTCGGCATCAAAACAACATTCTTACATCAATGCAGCACAAAGGCCCCCTTCTCTCATGAAGAGGAGGTCCAACTCTCAACTGGAGTGTAAAACAACTTCAGAGAGACATGTAAAAGATTCCTGCAAAGCTGTGATGGAGGTTTCTATTATCTTTAAGTTTTGGTCTCTTGCTGCTTCTATTTGGGTCATTTGTTGTGTACCATGGAGCAGGGCAGTGGTTCCTGTGACTACCACTGCCGCAACTCCAATTCCTAATATGATGGCTAAAGTGAGGGATATATGTTCCCAGTGGAACCGGGTTGTATGCCCCCGTGTTTGAACTTCAAATGAACCTGGGTCATTATAGAGCAATCTGGGAGACATCTTCACCATTACACAATTAATCACATCTGTTGACCATTTCATGAAAACATGAACAATGTTTAAGTATATAGAATTATACTGTTGTAGGGACGGACAAGGCACGGCACTTAAGATAGCACCAAAGACAGGGAAACAGTCCTATTTGGTTGCAACCGGATTCAGAGGGCATTGCTTCTGTTGTAATCAATTAACATCCTGAACCCCAAGTTTAGGTAGTTTCAGAATTTTGTACCCAACATGAAAGAGAAGGGACTCAGAAGTTCACAGTCTGCAGAAATTCACAAAAAGAAGCTTTTTTTTCCTGTTTTTTCCTTTATTGTGGGCAAGTTAACTTTTCAAGGACACCTGGGAGGCAGAGAGCTTTTTTTTTCCTTTTCTTTTATCCCCCTGCCAACTGTTACCATGGAGCCCAGTTTGGAAATTTTTATCTTAGAAATGTAGCCATCTCTGTGAAGCCCCAGCTCAAGGCCAGAGGCCTTGTTAACATATTCTGTGAAAAACTATTAAGGGGGTGTCTAGCTTAGGAGTGCTGATTTTTCCAGCCAGTAGCCAAGTAGAAAAGGACAACAGAAAAAGAGGAAGTTAATCTACACTGAACTCATTTATAGAGACTCTTTTGCTGAAAGTCCTAAAGTCAGCCATGGTGAAGACTTCTGGAGAAGTTCAGTGAAGATTTTTCTGTGGGCCTGGTACAGAGGGGGAAGACAGGGAAGGCGGGGGGTGAGAGCAGCTCCGTGGATCTGAGAATAAGGAAGGAGAGATGTAAAGGAATAATGGGAAAGGGGTTTGGGATTTTCCTAGCAACATAAATTGAGCAGTAGAATCGGTAGAGCAGAAAGGAAGACGGGAGTGAGTATCCCAAAAAGCCTGTGAGGGACTTTAAATTCTTAGTAACCTGTTTTCAGTGATGACAAAGCAACTTTAAAGGCCATTTTCATTACATCTTCGATAGGTGTCTGAGGGCTCTCCTAAGCTGGTTTGAGCTTTGGGTTAAGTGGTAAGAGGACCTGGTGGGACCCGGTGTGAGCACTGACAAGAAAAGAGAGAAGTGAGTGGATGGATGGGTACCTCAGTACCTGCTACCTCAGCAAGAGGGCAATGCTCTGAGAACCGGCGGAGGTTTCGGTTTTTGATCTAGTAATTGGAGAAGAGAAATCAGGTTTGCTGAGGTGGGACTGACAGCAGAGAGTCTGGAGCAGAAGGCTGAGTTTGAGGAACTATTGGAGAAGCATAGTTCAAGATGTGAGCGAAAGAGGAAAAAGGCCTTCACATAGGGGAATTTCCTTTCACCCTTTTGAGCACTTGCAGAAGTTAAAAAGGTCACACAGAATTTGAGGATCTAGAGACTCCTCTGTTGGCCATCAGTTTGGGTTTTCTAAGTGGTAATATGGCCAATGCTGTGTACTGAATTTGATGAGGATTTTGGGTTCCACCAGGCAGCCCCTGTATGCTCAAATCCCCATGACTTACAGAAGAAGTCGGCTTTTCCCCCACACAGCCGTGGCGGTTTGTGGCTTTGATAGTCTGCCGGGCAAACATACTAATATAGGCTAGCCAACCTGCATCTGGCTTGCCTGTCCCTACAACCATAATTTGTTTCCATTATCTATGGTACGGAAAGGATTTAATGGAATTTTAGTGAGATCCTCTTCATCAGGGATATCCTAATAGGAAAGACCTATAGCCAGCTGACAAATGTCTGGGTGGAGAGATGGCCACCAGGTCCCTAAGGGGGCTGTATGCAAGATAGACCATACTTCTTGTCTAGTAGTATTTGTGATCAGCCATCGCTGCTGAAGCGACTGATGAGCGTTAGGACTACGGGTGGCCAAGGAGAGAGTCTATAGCCTTACCCACGTGGCGAACATGCAATTTGAAAGGGTTAACAGTCTTTTCCAGTTTTCAGCCAGAGTCTGGACATGGCACAGGCTTGAGATGAGAGGCATGGATCCAGGAAGTGATTCCCTCTACTTTTACTGCTGTAGGTGTTATAAGTAGCACCTGGAATGGTCCTTTCCAGCGGGGTTCCAGGGATGACACCTGATGTCATCTTATGTAGAGGAAGTCTCTTTCTTGATATCAATGTGGATTCCCCTCGTCCCCAGGTTGGAAGGCAGTGGCCAGCTGTTTCCACAGGTATAGCTGAATTCTTACAAGAGATTTAAGTATGTCAAGCAAGGGTGTGTGGAAGGGATCCTTAGGTCTTAGAGTCGAGGTTGGGTCTCTTAGTGTAGGAAGGGCCCCATAGAGAATTTCATAGGGGGTGAGGTTACACAAAGAAAGAAAGGGAGTATTTCTTGCATGAAACAGTGCATAAGGCAGAATCATAGTCTAATCTTTTATGCCGGTCTCTAAGCTTAATTTTGTTAAGGTCTCTTTAATGGTTCTATTTATTTTTTTAAGTGTCCTGAGCTCTGGGGTCTATAAGCACAATGTAACTTCCAATTAATCCCCAGGGTCCTGGCTAACCCCTGATTTACCTGGCCCATGAAGGCTGTTCAATTATCAGACCATATTAAATTAGGCAGGACGTGTCTTTGATAAATATCTTTCAGGATCTTCTTGACCACAATTTGTGCCGGTTTTCTTTTCTTTTTCTTTTTTTTTTTTGGTGGGAAAGGCTTCAATCCATCCTGAAAATGTATCTACAAAGACTAGGAGATATTTAAGTCCATACCTTGCTGGCTTAATTTCAGTAACGTCCACTTCCCAGAATTGTCCTGGTCTGGTTCCTCATAGGTGCTTTCCTGCAGGAAGCTTGGAAGGGTAAGCATTAACCAATTGACAGAACTGACAGGCTTTTGTTACCCATTCAATTATTTCCTTTCACTGTGAGTGAGTTAGTCTAAAACTCTGTTCTTGATCCTACAGTAATGCCTGCAGTTTTTTTGAACCAAGTTGATTGAGTTGATGTACATTTTTAATGTAGTGTAGGGCTTTCTGAAATTGCAGGCTGGGCTCAGTGAAGTTGAGGAGTTCAGTGTCAGTGTTCTTAGATGTTATCAAAAGCTTGCTGGTGCTCAAGGGTCCATTGGAATTGGGCATTCTCATTTAACAGCGGGTATAAAGGAGCAGCTAAGAACACAAACCCAGGTCCATAACCTGCTAAAGCCAGCAGTCCCAAGAAACTCTCTATGTTGTCTCCTGTTAAATGGGGGTGGTATCTGCACAACGGTTTGTTTTCTGGGCTCAGTGAGCCATCATTTACCGCGCCTAAGGAAATACCCCAGGAAGATTACTTCTTGCTTGCAAATTTGGGCCTTTTTGTCCAAAGCTCTCTACCCAAGTTGAGCAAGCTCAGATAATAGTGCTTGGGTCTCAGACTCACAGTTTTCTTTGGTGTTGGCTGCCAGTAGCTGGACATCCACATATTGAAGCAGAATGACTTCGGGGTGCGTAGTTCTGAAGTTGTAGAGATGTCTGTGAAGGGCTTCATCAAAGAGAGTGGGGGAGTTTTTGAACCCCTGTGGAAGTCGAGTCCAAGTTAGTTGACAAGACGTTCCGGTTTCTGGGTCTACCTACTCGAAAGCAAACAGCAACTGACTATCTTTATGCAGAGGCAAGCAAAAGAAAGCATCTTTTAAGTACAGAACAGTATAGCATTTTCACTCGGCCACAGCAAAGAGGTTATTGGGGGTCCAGCATGCTGGGGCTCAGAGCTCACTTGAATAGAGCAGAGAGCCCTGAGAACAGCTTTAACAGAGCTTATATACTTTTCTTGGAGAGGGCAGAATGGGAAATTTATTGATGGGTCAGGGCGAGTGTGCGGTTTGCATGCACCCGGGTGAAGGAGTATATTCTGCAGTTTGGCAGTTGGGGACAGCACATCCTGGGAACAAAATTAGCAAACAGTTCTCAAGATTTCAACAGTGGTTTGTTAAGCATACAGAAAAACAGGAAGTGACAAGTGCCTATTAACCTTTCACCAAAGCAAAATGGAAAGTGAGCATTGATTACTAAAAGCAACCATGTCCAGGTTGCCTAATGCTCTCAAATGTCAATCCTATTGGAGGCAACATATTTCTTTCTTCCTAAGATTATATATTCAACCTCAACCATGTTGAAAATGTCTAACAATATTACATTATACTTTGCCTGATTTCCTAATGTCTCTATTGATATCTGCTTTCCTACATATTTTCCCCAGTTCATCATTGTGACTGACTCTTCATATGTGCTCATATTTATGTTCACTCTCTACCCAAAACCCTATTGCTAATGAAACTTTCGTTCAAATCCTATATTCACTCTTTTTTCTAAACCTACTGACAACCTTCCTAATCCTGCCGACTATTCCTTTTTGACTGGATGTTCTCTAGGACATTTAATCATCCAAGGTACAAGGTCCTTTGCCATTGCACATCGATTTATCTGAGATATCTGTTCAGAACATAATTCAAAGCAAAGTATCTCACTAAAGGGCCCATTGCCCTTCAGGGCTTCAAATCGTACCTAGATTTCAGGTTTCATACTTATATTTCACCTATATATTCTTGTGAATATCGCAGGTTCCCAATACCATTATTCATCCCGCAGAATGTTTCCTAACCCAAATAGAATATGTTATTAACCCTAACCATACACTGTTCCCTCAATCTAACTTCACAAAAGAGCAGGGACAGAGTTGGTCTTACAATACAGGAATGTAGGGGATCTTTCACCTGCTGAGAACCTCAAAGTTTGATGAGAAATGATCCATAGAGAAGATGTAGCAGCTATGAAGGACCTGAGAGAGCAAAAGTCACCTTCCATGCCAAACCACCTGTTCAGGATGAAGTGATGTGTCTGAATCAGCCTCTCTCCTACTGATATAAAGAAGATGGACCAAACCAAACCTGTGTGGAGAGCTTCTCCTTGGTGTCTACGGTTGATATACCATTCTAACTTCTGAAAGTGTCACAGGAAGTAGGGGCAGCCTCCATCTCAAGGGACCCTTGGAAACAAGTGTTAGGACAAAGTGGTTGCCAAGGCAGTGACCTCATTCCCTTCCTGTTGGAATTGACCTACCTCACTTCTTTGGTGATGTAACTCTCTGAACTTGGGATCCAGGAAGCCAGGCACACAGAGCCAGTCCCAGTCCCATTCCCAGTGGACTTACTTGTTTGGATTTACCAAGGAGAGAGTCTGTCTCTCTTGGTACCTAATGGTTTGAGGATGACAAAATGCAAGTAGAGCTCTGAAGATGGGCCTTTAATGAGAAAGCAGGTAGTGGTCAGCACAGGCTCCATACAACTTCACAGAGATGGACAAGAAGACCAGACCTGAGACAGGACAGGCCATTTTGGGGGAACATAGTATGGACCACCAGTCAGAGGACACTCTGGATAGTCACAGACTTACATGGGGGAAGGAGGTGACTTTTTGATTGTGGGTGTGAGTTTGGGGTTTTGTCTCATGTTCTGAGAATAGGTAGGAAAGGTGGTTTGTTTGGTTTAGAGTGGACTGTTTCTAGAAAGTCCTTTGACAAGGCGACTGTGTCTGTGTCTGTGTATCCCACTGTGTCCTTGGTTGTACATATTAGAAAGCAGAATAGATCAATGGATGTATCCTGTCTAGTAGAAAGCTTCCCAGAATTCATCCTGCCCATTTTAGGAAAGGACTGTTGGTTGCTTTTCGATGGGCAACACCTACTATCTTCCTAAGTTCCTGTTTTCTTCCTGAATTCTGGCCACTCTCCAGAATAGGCTCATGTTTTTTTGTCCAAGATATGTACCACATCCAAGCTCTGTGACATGGCCATGTACTGGATAGCTGAAGGGAATTGCAAGCATCTCACAAAACTCAGAAATCATTGTGACTAGTAAAGTCTCAGTGGAGAAACCCTGCATTGGGATTTGCTGACTTATTGTTCTGTTACCCTGAAGTCAGGAAGGTCTTTGCCTCAGGCCACCCCTTTGTGAATTTTGAAGAAAAATGTTTTCAAATGGAAGTGAATGGGCATCACCTGTGGCTCTTTGCTTAACTGCTTTGGAAAAGTATGTGTCTGAATCAGCCTTGTGGCTCTGTGTGAGGCTGTGGCTTAGATTATCAGCTCCTGATGGATCTAAAGAAAGATGCAATGTGTGCATCCAAAACCAAAATGGCAAAAAGATCAGTCATTGTGGATGAAGTCTCTCGCCTTCCTCTGTAAGTTTCCTGACTTCCACCAAGTGAGAATAGGGATCATTTGGGTCAAATAAGTTCTTTCAAGCGCTGCAAAGTTGCTTTGGTTTCCTAATTACTCCAAATCACATAAGGAATCTAAACCTGACAGTCAGTAGGCCTCAAATTGGAGAAGCAGAGCAGTATTAAAGGAAGAACTATGTGATCAATCCTAGTTCACAGGAAGGGTGTTCAGGCCACCCTGAGGTTAGGCAAATGAGGGGCAAGGGAGCTTATTTTGGACACTCTCTTGGGCTGCGCCATTCATGAAAACCTCTAGCCAAAGGGTATAATGAGTGTATATATGTAAGAAGTTGAGTGCCATGTGAGAGTGATTTGGTTTTAATTGTGGTCATTTGTGTGGCAGTTGGAAGAGATGACTGGGTCCACCTGGTTTTGAACACTGGTGTGATTCTCCTCAGAGACTGAGTTCTGAAACTGACCTCAGAGAAGTAATTGCTTTGGAAAGAGATGTGTCTTAATCAGGCTCTTGGCCCTGTGTGAGGCTGTGGCTTAGATTATCAGCAACAGACGGATCAAAAAAATGATCCCATGTGTGCATCCAAAACCAATATAGCCAAAAGAGCAGTCATTGTGAATGAAGTCTCTCACCTTCCACTGTAAGGTTCTGAAAGAATAAAAGAAATTGAAATCGAAATGTAATGAACCAGGTTTTGTAAAGTTTCCAAGTTGCACTCAGAACCTGAAATTCCTGTGGCAGTTAAGACAATTCCTGGAACTGCCCATTAGATGTGTGTTGAAATCTTCCCTGACCACCTAGTTACTTAACAACCCCTTCCCAGAAGCCGTGCATCTCACCACGTATACATCTCAGGGCTTCAACCAATCAGTTTAAATGTATACCCCTTCTGAGGGCTGACCAATCACCCCCTGCCCCAACTTTTCCCGCCAATGAATGTGCTAATCATGTTTTAGAGTTGTTATTTCATTTTCCCGTGGTACATGATGATTTCCTAAAGGAGGCTATGATGTATGTAAAGTCCCTGAGCTCTCTAAAGAATGTATATAAACTCTGCTCAAGTTGTTCTCGGGGCTCTTTGTTCTTTGCTCCTCTGAAGGGAGCTCTGAGGCCTAGCATTCTGGACCCCCAATAAACCCTTTGCTGATGCATGAGAAATCCTCTTTGTTGTCTTTTCCTTTGATGTTTGCAGCACCTTTTCATCTGGAGGCCCCAGGTGAGATATCCGGGAGCGGTGAATGGAAGACCTCAAGGGAGTCCTCTCGGGGTAAGTAAGGTGCCTCTTTCTGGTTTCGGGTTTCAGGCTAGGGCGTGGCAAAGTGGCTGTTGGTGAAGAGCATTAGCTCTCTCCTATGGTGTGACAGACGTGTCACAGAGCCAAGATCACGTCCCTGAGGGACACTCCAGAGGACTAGGGAATTCAAGGAATAGTAGTTTCCTCAACTCGGTTATGTTTTGCTTCAGGATTTGATTTGCCAGCCCATCAGGTTTTGCCGGTAACTCAGTTTTGGTCATTGTTCTGAACTCATGTTGAGTTTACTGTCTGTTTTTATTGTCTAACCCATCAATATTTTCCAGTTACTCAGTTCAAATCTTTGTCTTGGACTCATGTTAAACGTTTACTGTTTGTCTTTGTGTTGTGTTTGTGTCTTCAATGTCCCTGTTTGAGTAATTCCCATTATGGGACAAAGCACTTCCTTTTCTCTGTCCCTGACCCTTGATCATTGGACTGATGTCCGCTCAAGGGCCCAGAATCTTTCTTTTTCAGTAAAACACCGTACCTGGCAGACTCTCTGTGCTTCAGAATGGCCCATCCTCGAATTCAGATGGCCCCAGAAGAATCCTTCCACTTTCCTCTAATCCGAAAATTCAGAGATATTGTCATTCAGCCGGGGCCACGTGGCCACCCAGATCAACAGCCATATACTCCTTCCCCCACATTCCTATCATTCAAACTTTCCGCTCCTCTCCCTCTTCCTTCCATTCTCCCTGAGTCACAAGACTGGACACTCCACCCCCTCCTTATTGTCTACTCTCCCTCCCCAACCCCCAACACAGTTCCTGATGATCCTCCCACCGCTGACTCAGCCTCTCCACTGCTAGAGGCAATTGGGCCAGACCCAAGCCCTCCAGGGGACTTCCCCACAGCAGCAGCAACCCCTCCTCCCCTGGAGGAAGATGGGCAACCTAAAAGAACCCACGGGCGATGGATAATAGAAAACTCAGAAGCCCCTGTGATGCTCTCTCTCCATCCCTATGGGCCCATGAACCGACCCAACTGGGACCCCAACACCTTTGAAGGTAGGAAGCATCTGTCCACTTATCGCCGGGCTCTAATAGCGGGTCTCAGAGTGGCCGCCAGAGAGCCGACCAATTTAGCAAAGGTAAGAGAGATTATCCAAGGGCCTAATGAGTCTCCCTCTATGTTTCTGGAGAGAATTATGGAAGCATATAGAAAATATACTCCTTTTGATCCTCAGGCAGATGACCAAAAGGCATTTGTTACAATGGCCTTTATTGAGCAGGCTGCCCAAGATATTAAGAGAAAGTTACAATGTCTAGATGGGTTACAAAATACGACCTTAAGAGATTTAGACAGAGAAGCTGAGAAAGTATATTATAAGATATATATTATAAGTATATATTATAAGTATATAAGTATATTATAAGAGAGAAACTGAGGAGGACACGGAACAGAGGAGAGAGAAGGAAAGGGAAGAAAAAAATGATGAAAGGAGCAAAAGGCAGACAAAAGCATTGGCTAAGATTTTCTTCACAGCAGCAAATACGCCAGAAATTAAAAAGCAGGGAGTCAGAAAGGGATACTTGGGCCCACGCCAAAGGCTTTCCCTGGCCTCAGATCAATGTGCCTACTGTAGAGAAAAAGGACACTGAGTCAAAGAGTGCCCCAAAAAGAAGAAGCCACGGCAGCCCGCCATGCTGACTCTAGAAGAGGACTAGGAATGTCAGGACTCGGATCCCCTCCCCGAGCTCAGGGTAACATTTGAAGTGGAGGGGCCTCCAGTGAACTTTGAAGTGGATACAGGAGCAGTATACTCAGCCTTTAAGGCTTCACTGGGCCCCATATCAAATAAATGGTCCCTAGTTCAAGGGGCTAATGGCACTACTTATCGGGCTTGGACAACTAAGAGGATTATGGAAGTAGGAAAATGTAAAGTCCACCACTCTTTCCTAGTAATCCAAGAATGCCCAGCCCCATTGATGCACAGGGATCTGTTTACCAAACTCGGGGCTAGAGTAACCTTTAACCCTGATGGTCCCCAAGTGGATGTTCTAAAACCTTCAGTAAAAACTCCCATAGTCACAGAATTGACTATGTCCATAGAAGATGAACATCAACACTTTGTGCCCCCTAGGACTGATCAAAGAGGCAAACTACAACAGAAATGGATAAAAGATTATCCTAATGCCTGGGCAGAAACTGCTGGGTTAGGTCTAGCCATAAAACAACCTCCAATAGTAGTAGAATTAAAAGCCTCTGCCTCTGCAATCAGTGTAAAACAATATCCTCTAAGCAAAGAAGCTAAGGATGGGATAAGTCACCATATTCAGAAATAATTGGCCCTTGGGGTCCTAAGGCCCTGTCAATCAGCCTGGAATACCCCCCTGCTACCAGTAAGAAAGCCAGTAACTAGGGACTACAGTCCTGTTCAAGACCTAAGAGAGATCAACAACAGAGTGCAGGACATTCACCCCACAGTACCCAATCCATATAATTTGCTTAGCACTCTGAATCTGGACCGGGAATGCTACACTGTGCTGGACTTAAAAGATGCTTACTTCTGCTTGCCCCTACATAAGGACAGTCAGTTGCTGTTTGCTTTCGAGTGGATAGACCCAGAAACTGGAACATCTGGCCAAGTAACCTGGACTAGACTCCCACAGGGGTTCAAACCCCCCCCCCCCACTCTCTTTGATGAAGCCCTCCACAGGGACATAAACGACTTCAGAACTGCACACCCCGAAGTCACACTACTCCAATATGTGGATGATCTGCTACTGGCAGCGGACACCAAGGAAAACTATGAGTCTGGGACCCAAGCACTATTATCCGAGCTTGCTCGGCTTGGATATAGGGCTTCTGCCAAAAGGCCCAAATTTGTCAGCAAGAAGTAATCTTCCTGGGTTATTCTCTTAGGGGTGGCAAATGATGGCTAACTGAGAACAGAAAACAAACCATTGTGCAGATACCACCCCCATCTAATAAGAGACAACTCAGAGAGTTTCTTGGGACTGCTGGATTTTGCAGGTGATGGATTCCTGGGTTCGCCTCTCTGGCTGCCCCTTTATACCCGCTGATAAAGTGGAATGCCCAATTCCAATGGACCCCTGAGCACCAACAAGCTTTTGATAGTGTCAAAAAAAGGTGCTGCTATCAGCTCCGGCCTTAGCACTCCCAGATATAGATAAACCCTTCACTCTCTACATCGAGAAAAAGAAAGGAATAGCATGGGGAGTGTTCACTTAGACTTTGGGACTTTGGAAAAGGCCGGTAGCATTCTTATCAAAAAAACTGGACCCAGTGGCTACTGGGTGGCCCCGTTGCTTAAGAGCTATAGCAGCGGCAGCGCTTCTAATAAAAGATGCTCATTAATGAACGTTGGGACAGAAGCTATCCATTATAGCCCCCCATGCCCTGGAGAGCATCATCTGTCAACCTCCAGATAGGTGGCTATCAAACTCCAGAATAAACTACTACCAGAGCCTCTGGATTAGCAAAGACAGAATAACTCTTAGACCTTCTGCTCCACTCAACCTGGCTGCCAGAAGAATCATCAGGACCTGTCACTCATGAGTGTCAACACATACTGGCAGAGGAAACCAGTATAGGACGAGACTTGAAGGATCCAGCCACTGCCTCACCCTGAAGTCGTATGGTTTACGAAAGAGAGCAGCTTCCTCCAAGATGGTATGTGGTGGGCTGGAGCAGCAGTAGTTAGCAAAACTAATGTCATCTGATCCTCTGGTCTCCCAGAAGAGACATCAGTCCAAATGGCAGAACTGATTGCCCTTACGAAAGCATTGGAACTAGCAACAGGCAAAAGGGCCACCATATACACTGATAGCCACTATGCATTTGGCAATGCTAATGTGCACAGGGCTATTTACCAGCAAAGGGGGCTATTAACCTCCACTGGGAAAAAAATAAAGAACAAAGTTGAGATTCTCCACCTTCTCTCAGCAGTGAAGGGCACTAAGGAACTAGCTATAGTGCACTGTCCAGGGCACCAGAAGGGAAACGACCTCGTTGCAGTTAAAAACAGAAGGGCAGATGAGGAAGCTTAATTGGCAGCCCTAAACGGAGTGACTCTGTTAACTTTTTCCACACCAGGGGGATCAACATTCAGGAGACTTGGCCACACTGGAACATTCAGGCAACTTATCATCTGAGGAGACAGATGCAGAACTCTGGGACCCTACAGAGCCAAGTTTACAATTTCAAAAAGCCCACCTTTATGTCAAAGACGTACACTAGCTCACCCACTTAAGCTCAAAGAAGTTATAGGCACACTTAAAGGACCGAAGAAAGGATTTTTTATTGACTGACTTACAGAGGAAAGAAATAGCTTAGAAGGTGACTAGAGCTTGTCAAGTCTGCCAATTAGTTAATGCTTACCCATCCAAGCTTCCTGCAGGGAAGCGCTTACGAGGAACCAGACCAGGACAATTTTGGGAAGTGGACTTTTCCTGAAATTAAGCCAGGAAGGTATGGACTTAAATATCCCCTAGTCTTTGTAGATACTCTTTCAGGATTGGTTGAAGACTTCCCCATGAAGAAAGAAACGGCTCAGACGGTGCTCAAAAAGATTCTAGAAGACATTTTTCCAAGGTTTGGCCTGCCTAAGGTAATAGGGTCCAATAATGGACCGGCATTTGTTGCCCAGGTAAGTCAGGGATTCACCAGGATCCTGAAGATTAATTGGAAGTTACATTGTGCTTATAGATGCCAGAGCTCAGGACAGGTAGAAAAAATGATTAGAACCATCAAAGAGAATTTAAAGAAATTAAGCTTGGAGACCTGCATAAAAAAATTGGACTATGCTCCTACCTTAAGCACTGTTTCGTGCAAAAAGTACACCCTCTGCCTCTTTGTGTAAACTCACCACTTATGAAATTCTCTATGGTGCCCCTCCTTTAGTAAGGGACCTAACCCCAACTCTGAGACTTAATGATTCCTTTCACACCCCCTTGCTTGACAGACTTAAAGCCCTTGAACAAACACAGCACCCAGCGATACCTGTGGAAACAGTTGGCCAGTGCTTATCAGCCTGGAGACGAGGGAACCCCACATCGATATCAAGTGGGAGTCTCCGTCTACGTGAGACGGCATCAGGTATCATCCCTGGAACGCCGCTCTAAAGGACAATACCAGGTGCTGCTTATAACACTTACAGTGGTGAAAGTGGATGGAATCACTTCCTGGATCCATGCCACCCATCTCAAGCCTGCGCCCTGTCCAGCCTCCGGCTGGAAACTGGAACAGACTGGTAACCCTCTCAAGTTGCGTGTCCGTCGTGTGGGTAAGGCTATGGATTCTTCCCCTGACCACCAGCAGTCCTAATCACCATCAGCCTGTTCAGCAACAATGGCAGCTATAAATCCTACTGGGCAAGTAGTGTGGTCTATTTCACATACAGCCCTCTTATGGACTTGGTGGCCATCTCTCTACCTGGACATTTGTCAGCTTGACATAGGCCTCTCTGACTGGGATCTCCCTGACATAGAGGACTTCACACAGATCCCACTGAAACCCAAACCAGGGCAACATAGACCACCTTACCCCATGAATTATGGATATCATCTTCCCCAGCTCAGGTGTAAACTAGCCAGTCTTGATTTTTATGTGTGCCCAGCTGATTTCTTAAGTCGCAAACAGGCCCAAACCTGTGGAGGACCCAGTGACTTTTATTTAAGATCTTGGGGTTGTGAACAAACGGGAGCTACATGGTTGAACCCAAACTCCGCAGACAGTATCATTCAGGTAGGAAAAAATGACACCTGGATTGATCCCAAGAAATGTGCCACTAGCCAAGTTGTGTCAAAAACTCGCTGAGGAAAGAATAGTCTATGTTACCCCCTCAATATAACTTTCACTTCCAAAAAAAGGGGCTACCTCAGAACAACATGGTCTATGGGAAATACATGGGAAATGCGATTCTATATTTATGGCCCTCGTTATGACTTTGGTCACTGGTTCACCATCCTGCTTAAAAAGGAAGAAAATCCCACAGCAATAGGGCCCAATCCCCTCAAGCCAGGAATTAAGCCTCCAAAACCTCCCATGCCTAGATCTACCAGAACCCCTCAACCATCTCATACTTCCCAGTTTCCATCTTTGCCTACTTCCCCAGTCCAGAGTACAGCTGACTCCTGCCCCTGGGAACTAATTAAAGGAACCTTAATTGTACTGAACTCCACACAGTCAGAACTCCTTGCATTTCAACCCATGTATTTGACAGCTTTGTAAATTATTGTTTAATGGTGCAGATACTTCCCAGGGTGGTTTATTATGATGCAGAATCATTTTAAGGTCTACTAGGGGGACAAACAACCTGATTTTGCTGGCATCCAGTGTCCCTTACTATAGCCATCCTATTGAGGATAGGAGCTGCTGCAGGAGTGGGTACAGGAACAGCTGCTATGATCCATGGGTCACAACAAATGGCCTGATTAGAAACAGCAATAGATCAAGACTGGAAGACATTAGAGACCTCCATCACAGTGCTGTAGGAATCCTTAAACTCTCTCTCTGAAGTTGTTTTACAGGACAGGCGAGGATTAGACCTCCTCTTCATGAGGGAGTGGGGCCTCTGTGCTGCACTGAGAGAAGAATGTTGTTTTTATGCTGACCATACTGGAGTTGTAAAAGAATCCATGAGTAAATTGAGAAAATGCCTTGAAGAGCGCCAGAGAGAAAGGGAGATTCAACAAGGGTGGTTTGAGTGATGGTTTACCCAGTCCCCCTGGTTAACTACACTCCTATCAGGCTTAGCTTGACCCCTGATCATCCTTATGGTGTTGCTAACTTTGGGACCTTGTTTGCTTAACCGCATAGTTTCATTTCTCCAGGCTCAAATTGGGCAGGAAAAACTCATGGTAATCAGACAGAAATACGCTCCACTGGCAGAAATAGAGTGTGAGACCCCGCAATAATTATGATTCATTACTTTTAAGATTAAATGTAGTAAGAAAAAGGAGTGGGAAATGAAAGAATAAAAGAAATTAAAATTGAAACATAAAGAACCAGGTTTTGTAAAGTTTCCAAGCTGCACTCAGAACCTGAAATTCCTGTGACAGTTAAGACAATTCCCGGAACTGCCAATTAGATGTGTGTTGAAATCTTCCCTGACCACCTAGTTGCTAAACAACCCCTTCCCAGAAACCGTGCAGCTCATCACGTATACATCTCAGGGCTTCAACCAATCAGTTTAAACGTATACCCCTTCTCAGGGCTAACCAATCACCCCCTGTCCGACCTCTTCCTGCCAATGAATGTGCTAATCATGTTTTTGGGTTGTTATTTGATTTTCCCGTGGTATGTTGATTTGCTAAAGGAGGCTATGATGTATGCAAAGTCCCTGCCCTCTCTAAAGAATGTAAATAAACTCTGCTCAAGTTGTTTTTGGGGCTCTTTGTTCTTTGCTCCTCTGAAGTTAGCTCTGAGCCGCAGCATGCTGGACGCCCAATAAACCTTTTGCTGTGGCATGAGACAGTCTCTTGGTGGTCTTTTCCTCCGACTTTTGACCGACCTTTTTACCTATGAAGGACCTGAGAGAGCAAAAGTCAAATCCATGTCAACTTCCATGTCAAACATCCTGGTCAGAATGAAGGAATGTGTCTGAATCAGCCTCTCTCTTCTTAATGTAGATTAAATGGACCAAACCAGGCCTGTGTACAGAGCTGTTCCCAGATGCCTATGGTTGATATACCATTCTAACTTGTGAAAGTGTCACAGGAAGTAGGGGCAGCCTCCATCTCATGGGACCTTTGGAAGCAACTGTTAGAACAAAGTGGTTTTCCATCACAGTGACCTCATTGAGTTCCTGAAGGAAGTGACCTACCACACTTCCTTGGTGATGGAACTTTCTGAACTTGGGATCCAGGAAGCCATGCACCCAGAGCAAGTCTTAGTTTCAGTCCCAGTGGTCTCAATTGTTTGAATTTACCAAAGACAGAGTCAGTGTTTCTTGGTACCTACTTATGTGATGATGGCCAAATTTCAGGAGAGCTCTGAAGAGTGGCTTTTTCTGAGAAAGCAGGTAGTGGCTCAACCATGGCTCCTGACAACTTCTAAAAGTTTGAAAAGAAGACCAGATCTGAGATTGGACAGGCCATTTCGTGGGAACATATTATGGCTCACCAGTCAGAGGACACTCAGGATAGTCACAGCCATACTTGGGGGAAGGAGGTGCCGTTGTGGGTGTCGGTGTGAGTTTGTGGTTTTGTCTCATGTTCTGAGAATAGGTAGGAATGGCGGTTTGTAGGTTTGGACTGGAAAGTTTCTAGAAAGTCGTTTGACAACACGAGTGTTTCTATGTCTGTGTATCCCACTGTATCCGTGGTTGTAGACATTTGAAATGCGAATGCATCAATGGTTGTGTCCAGTCTAGTATAAAGCTTCCCAGCATTCTTCCCACCCAATTTAAAAATGGAGTGTGGCTTGCCTAATGGATGGTGAACAGCTACTATCTTCCTAAGTTCCTCTTTTCTTCCTGAATACTGGCCACTCTCCAGAGTATCCTCATGGTTTTATTTCCAAGATATGTACCACGTCCAAGCTCTGTTACATGACCATGTACTGGATAGCTGAAGGGAATGCGAGCATCTCAGAAAACTCAGATATCAGTGTGACCAGTAATGTCTCAGTGGAGAAACCCTGCTTTGGGCCATTTTCTTACTTATGATTCTATTACCCTTAATGTCAGGAAGGTCTTTGCCTCAGGCCACCCTATTGTGAAGCCTGAAGAAAACAGTTTTCAAATGGAAATGAATGGGCATCACCTGTGGCTCTTTGCTTAATTGCTTTCGAAAAGGATGTGTCTGAAACAGCCACTTGGCCCGGTGGGGTGGCAGTGGCTTAGATTCTCAGCACCTGATGGATCTAAAAAAAGTTTCCAAGTGTGCATCCAAAACCAAAATGGCCAAAAGAGCAGTCATTGTGGATGAAGTCTCTCACTTTCCTCTGTAAGCTTCCTGAGCTAAATCAAGTGAGAATAGGGATCATTTGGGTCAAATCATTTCTTCAAATCCCTGCAGAGCCTAGCCGATAGGGGCTTGGGTTTTCTATGATACCAATTCACATAAAGAATCTATACCAGACAGTCATTAGGCCTCAAATTGGAGAAGCAGATCAGATATAGGGCAGGCCTATTTGATCACTCTTGGTTCACAGCAAGGGTGTCCAGGCCACCCTGACTTTAGGCAAATGAGGGGCAAGGGTGCTTATTTTGAACAGTGTATTGGGCTGTGCCCTTCATGGAAACCTCCAGCCAGAGTTTATGATGAGTGTCTATGTGGAAGAAGATGAGGAGCATGTGGGAGTGTTTTAGTTTTAATTGTGGTCATTTGTGTGGTGGTTGTAAGAGATGCCTGGGTCCACCTGGGCTTGAACTCTGGTGTGATTCCTCTTAGAGAATGCGTTATGGAACTGACTTCAGAGAAGTATCGCCATGAATTGTGTTGGGATTTTAGGAGGCCACACATGAGAGTCGCCCTTGGACACCGAGATCTAAGCCCAGAGTGGCTTTCCACAGAGCACTGGGAATCTCAGCCAGGATATCACATGATTTTTTTTCTGAAAGACTTGGAAGCCATAGTTGAGAGTCAAAACACACATGGACCTTACATTGTAGACCTCAATGGGGCTGGCTTCATGTGACCTTTTGGCCAGTCTTTGGGAACCCTTGCCTGTGAGAGTTCTCTAGATTATTCATTGAAATGTGCTTCCTCTAAATTTAATGGTTCCTTAATGAATTGAAACCCACAGTTTCTCCAACTTCGTCTTTGAAAATGGCTAGATAAATACCATGAAATTTTTGAACTTCCCATGGCCATCTGCCACTGGAGAACCTTTGGATGTACAGTTGCTGATCCTGAGTGTACCAGACAGTGCCTTGATTGACTGGGTTTTATGAAAATGGTGTAGAACAGAGATGCCAGTATGTTGGGGCCTGCTGAGTAGTGGGCCAAAAGCTGTTGTGTGCAGCTGTGTGATAAAACATCTGTGGTCGGGACATGTGATTCTGCCATTGACTTCCAAATGACTTGTGGCTGACATGTTACAGACAGGAATCACTTATATGTCTGAAACCTCTCCATAAAAGGCATTTTGTTATATGGAGACGTTTCAGGGCAATGTTCAGAATCAGGTTGCTATGGTCAAAGGGTCAAGCTATGTGGGATAGAAGCCTGGTTGGTGCATTCTCCTGCAGACCCTGACCCACCACACGTGACAGGACTCCCTACATCACTGTGTACCAGTTGAAGTCATTGTATTTCATGAGGCAAATACCAAACTCCCAGTGCAGTAGAAAGAAACACCATGAAAAGTGGAGGATGACCAAGTGGCTTCACAGTCCACATGCGCAGACACTTAGCTTTCAGTGGCCACAGTTTACCTACAGAGAGAAGTCAGCACTGCTTCCTCATGTTCTTTGGAAAAATTGAAACAATATCCTCCAGGTCTCATAGATGTAGACCCAGCTTTGATGGTCTCATTTGAATGGAAGCTAAAGCTTCTGACAACAACATATATGTCGAGTGCCCATCGTCAAAGGCAGTTTCTCAAGAAGTCTTTAGTCCGGCAGAGCTCCAGGTTTGTGTAGTGTTTACCTTTTAGACCAGGTTGCAAGAAAAGACCACTGTCTCCAATTAAAATCAGATTAAAGCAAGCTTATTATTTCCACCACCCTGGCTGCCTCTCCCTCCCAAAACGTTGGGAACAGGAGAGCAGCCCAGCTTTATAGCCCAGAAAGTTACACAAAAGTGGGGTTAAAAATAACAGAATTCTGACAAGCATCACACTAATGGTATTTTACATTTTTGTTTGCTGGCCCCAACATCAGAATTTATGAGGACCATTAGAGCCTCAGAGAGTATCGTTTGGCCAAGGAAGGCCAATATTTATGAGGTGTCAACAAAGTTTCAGAGAGGGCTGTTATCTGGTCAGAGAGCCAGGCATGGGTGAGTTCAAGGCACGGGCAGGCTTTCCAAGCAGGTTCAGATCTTGCTGCAATTTATAGTTAAGCCAAAATTATCTTTTCACGGCTTTGTGGCAAGATGGCTGCCAATTTTAATAAAAGATCAGGTTGGGTCAATCATTCCCCCCTTTTCTAATGTGTTTTTTTCATATATTTGATTGGGTAGGAAGAGCACTGTGGGAATTTTAATCCCTCAGGTAATAGTCTCCCGATTTTTTGAACTCACCCAAAAACAGGTCTCCCTGATTTTACCTGACTTAATTAATTACTTATATTGATATTCTATTTATTTTTGTCTCCATTGTTGTAAGAAGAGAGGCGTCACTCATTTAGACTTCTTCTGAGCTGAGAGAGGGTGACGTGAGGGGGCACCGCCTGAGGGACATTAGTCGCCTTTTAGAAGTCAGTTAGGTTTGAAGTCTGGATGGGGAAGAACAGGTAGTAAAGTCATCTGGGAATGGGTTCTTCTATGAGAGAAACAAAAAAACATGAGTACTTAATAAATGTTGCAGCAGCTGGAACATGTCACTGTATAGAAGTTCCCTCACCAGTCTTTAATATCCCCAGTTATCAGGACTGTCAACTTAATATTTAACTTTTAGTGTTACATTTGTCCCTCCCCATAAGATTCAGTTTAATAATTTAATGTCATCTGATCTTGCAAAATATTTTTACTAGTATGACCTCTGTGTCTAATAGAGAAACCTTTAATTCTCTTACTCATTGCTGGATAATCATACTAACAAATACCAAGCCTATGTGTTTAGGTTAAGAATATCTGTAGGCCTTCAACTAAAAACTTCTGCCACTGGCAGATAATCTTGATAGCCTCTTTTTATAGTTATCAGGCATTCCTGTCTGAGAATCCTTCTTTGTAGCTTCCAGTCTTACTTATTTTGGGAGGCTAACATAAAGTGTATACCTTAAAATATTATTATTACTATTATTATATAAAATGCCCAGAAATGGCTGTAATTTGTTTTTAACTGTCTTTTCTAAGTGTTTAAGATGAAGCAGTCAAACTGACTTTTGTTTCTATCTATTCTGAACAGTCAGCTGAGATTTTATGGGAGTCATTCCTGGGGAAACTTGAGAGCAGCTTCTCAGTTCTGCTAGTGCCATTTGCGCTAGGTGGGTCCAGGTCTTGCTTGACCATGTGGCTTCCCTCGGAAGCATCAGGGATGTTTCCCTTCTCTGATGACTCTCCTCTTCTTAGCAAATGCACTGATTGGCTTTCTGTTCTCCAGTGGTCTCATTAATCTCCCTGATCAGGAGGTTATGCGGTTCAGAGTTGCAAAGCTCTTTAGAGAAGTCCGCTGTTCCCTGGATACAGACTGACTCAGAGGGCAAGAGCCAAATATTGGTTTTCTTGTCCCTTTTCATATAACTTTAATTTTAAATCCTAATCTTAAACATCCATCAAATAAATTTTAACAGACTTATATAAAGAATACTGGGCTTTAATGTCTATAATTTAAAATTATTTATCTTTTTATTATTTGGGATCTGTATTATTCTGTCTGTCTTGTAGGTGATGGCTAATTATCTTAAATTAACCAATGTTGTGTTCTTAAAGCAACACTGCTGTAAAACACTAACAGGGAATCTTTATATCACCCATAAGGAAATTACAAAATAAAATTAACAACAGTAAACAAACTTAGTTCGTGTAATAGCTACCCTAAAATTTTTGGCTGAGTTATACATTATATCCTCTGTTTGAGATGCTAGTAATGTTGACAGGAAAAAAAAAAACTTTTGAAAATAACTTTAAATGAAATAACATCTGACCTACTGCTTTCGCAGTCATTCTCACATAATACGATGGGACACAGAGCCTTATCTCAGGTAAGGCAGGGCTCTTTATTAATCTTAAGTGTTTTAATTCTAAAGCTAATCTTTGTTTTTTAAATATCATTTTACAAAGTTTAAAATCAGATTAAAGCAAGCTTATTTGAGGTCACATGAACATTAGCTAACACCGTATGATATAGCTTTTAAAACATGAATTAAAAAAAGGCTGAAAGTTTTTAACCTTTACATAGATTAGGCTCTCATTAACTTAAAATACATTTAAATTGTTCCCCAATATAAAAAGTAACATAAAAGTTTACATATCTTATTGACAACAGGTAAATAAATCCTATATATATATGTATATATATATATATATATATATATATATATATATATATATATATATATATATATATATTTTACCATACAACTTCAGAACACCACCTTGATATAATGCTCTTTTAAAGTTTCTACCTTACAGACTTGTATACCTGGAAGATATGAGCACATTAATAGCATCACAATTGCATTGATGTTTCTACATTAACCAAGTTTAGCTTTTAAAGAAATGGCAGTACAGTGCTCTAAAATAACAGTTCTTATTTAATCAGTTGTTTAATTTTTATGGTTGCTTGCTCTAGAAAAATAAAACTTAATAACCACAATGTTATGGGTAAAATTATGTTTTGAGAAATTTTTGTCTCTTTAACACATGACTGATTTTTACAATCTTATACAGACTTTAGGACAAACTTATACAGACCTTAGTAAATCAATCAGATATCTAACAAAAGTACTCATGAATGAGTAATCCCATATCAAATTTACTTTACTTATTTATCAAAATATTAAACAAATGTATTGAACAGTGTACCATTTTTTGTTGAAGAAAAAGTTCTAGAACCAAGGCATATAAGGCCTTTTGTCGGCATTAATATTTTATTAGATTTTTGAACACCTAGAAAAACTTGTAAGGTTAAATTTAAAGACATTTATTTTTATCTGTTTATCCAATTTAAATTGCACCAATTAAATCATGAGAATTTAAGATCTTTGGATCCACGTTTCAAAATTTGTTTATATGAGTCCTTTTTTTATGAGTGCTCCTTATATGTGTTAATTTGTATAACATATATATGATATAGGGATATATGTATATATAGACATACAACACTAACAAAAGTGTGCACACATAATAATAGTAAAGGCCTTGTAGCTTTTTGCAGTTGAAATCTCCATTGCAATGTTTCAAAAACTCCACTGTTGGTCAAAGGTAGAGCTGATCAGAAAAACATTAACCTAGGTCTGCAGGATCAAAATCATGAGCTCAAAAAAAGAATACAGAATCTAAGGAAAAAAATAAGAGTCCTAGAAAAAATGACTGGCCAGTAAATAGTAAATACCATACAATTTACCTTTTTTCCTGCCTTAGGCCTCAGATCAGTCTCCTACTGAGCTTGCAGGCTTCTTTCATTTGCATTTCAACAAAAGTCCTTGCTGAGGTCTGAAAGGAGCAGGGTAAAACTGCTATTCTGAGCAGACACCTCAGGCCTAAGGCATTTTAACCATAATTTTGAGGTTCGGATGTTGAAAATTATGATACAATTTTAAGATGAAATTCACATAATTTTATATCTTTACATCTTGTTTTGTCAACAGATACCATAATATGATTTACTATCCTTGTCCAAATTAATGCACTGGTACACACTGTGATATTTTCTCAGTCTACCCAATTCAAAATTGGTGAAAAATAAAACTGAATGTTTGGGAAGTTACTTGCCAACTTGGAAGTAGAGTGCTTTAGTTTTCCATCCTAAGCATTTAAGTTATCTGGCATGAATTATCTGAAATCATAAACTAAACAATTACCTAAACCCGACTTTTAACTGCAAGATTGAGCAATGCTACAAAAACCCATCCAGATACCAGATTGTTACAATAAAACACCATCATTTAGACACACATTGAACTAATATCATTCCCAAGAAACAATTTATAATATCAGCACATTATTGCACATGTCTTAAAGGGCCAGAAACAAAGACACAAGACAGACAGAAAGGAGCTCCAGACTATGGCTGACAGACAGAAGCCTTAAAAACAGAGCTGATAAGAGAAAAATCTCCTACACCAGTGGCAGGATAGATGTCCTCACAAGGGGATCAGATGTTTTCACAGACGGCAACCTGAAATGTAATATCAAGGGTTTCCATGGTGACTTTACTGCATTTAGTGTCTCCTTTTTCTTTTTCTTTTTTTTAAAAAGACAGAGGTGGCATAATCCTTACAGTGCAGGGAACGAAGGAAGGAATTCCCTGAAGCAACAGGGCTTTGGTAGATCCTGGGAGTCCCTCAGTCCCTCCTTTTACTTATAGGATTAACTCCTCTGGTTTGGTTCCACCCCAATCTCGCTCCATCTCCTAACATTTCAGTAGTCAGCTCTCAAAAAGTTCCAGGGTCGGGGGGTCATCAAAATTTGTAACTTAAATTTCGGTTTCTGACCTTGAAGCGAATTAATACCTATTTAATAATGAGGACAGGGTTTGAGAAAAATAAAAAGGGAGGTTTACTGCTTTGCTAACAAAGCAGAGACACAGGGGACTCTGCCCAAAGGTTGTGACTCTCTTGAACTGGAGCAACAAGGGGTTTTAAAGAAGTTTCCATTGTTAACCTTGGAGATACTCTGTTCTTTGGTGGCCAGCAGGCATTGCCCTCTGCAGTGGGTGAGTTCCAGGCTGCCAGCTAGGGGCTTCTCTCATCCTGCTTAACAAAGGGGGGTAAACTTCAACACAGTTTTTTAGAACACAGTCCAAAGGGTGTAAGGCTTACTTGCTTTATTACCCATTTTTACGTCCAATATCTTTAAGTTTTTACCACAGAAATCACACAACAAAATGCACAAAAACAAACAAACAAGAAAACATATAGAACACAGATCAAAACACAAAGAAACAGAAACCTGGTGAAGATACAGAAAAACAGAGGAGCAATGAAATGTCTTGCTGAAGCTCCGGGGTAGGAGCTCCTGCGTGCCCGGCTGCACCTTTCTACCCTTTCAGAGAAATTCCATACAGAACAGAACAGAGGACAGAACAATTCTTGTTACTGTCCTGGACAGGAGTACATGTGAGCCTCCCCAGGCCACCTCTCTGTCATCAGAAGACATCTCCCTTAACCGGATATCAGATGTTATAAAGGCACCACCTACCTATGGAGGCCTCCTCCACCAGGTGCTTGCTAATAGTTTTAGTGCGATGGTTCACTGCAGTGCTCCCTGGACCAAATGCTCACTCCAAGGCTTTGGAACTTGGCTCTCCAGCCCTGAGCCCTGGAGGAAAGGCCAGCGTCAGAATTTCCAGCAGTCTGGTCTTATGATCTGGTAACGTCATCTCGCTGGGGAACTCCAAAATGTTAGACCAGGATGCAAGAAAATACCACTGACTCCAATTAAAATCAAATTAAGGCAAGCTTATTAGTTCAACCAGCTAGGCTGACTCTCCTTCTCAAAACGGCTGGAAAAAGACAGCATCCCCACCTTTCCTACACCCCAGCTTTATAGCCCAAAAAGTTACACAAAAAGGGAGTATCAGAAAACAGAACTTTGACAAGCATCACACTAATTGTAGTTTACATTTTTTATTTGCTGGCCCCAGCATCAGAAATTATGAGGACCATTAGAGCCTCAGAGAGGGTCGTTGTCTGGCCAGGGAAGGCCAATATTTATGAGGTTTCAGTAAGGTTTCAGAGAGGGCTGTGATCTGGTCAGTAAGACAGGCATGGGTGAGTTCAAGGCATGGGCAGGCATTCCAAGCAGGTTCAGAATTTGCAGTAATTTATAGTAAAGCAAAAATTATCTTTCCATGGCTTTGTGGCAAGATGGCTCCCAATATTAATGAAAGATCAGGTTGAGTGATCACCCCTGTCCCTTCCTTTTGGAAACTCCTCTACCACCTCCAAGGTTGTGAACTCCTGAGCATTTTCCATTCCAGATAAGGATTCACAGAATGTCTAACTCTTCTCCTCTAATTGTGTCTTACTTGGGGCAAAGGTAATGTCAAAGCATTGTTCTGGATGAGAGTGGGAAGATTATTGTATATCACATATTTGCATACACATTGGATTCATTTTCCAATTTTCCATTTGAAATACTGAATTCCTGGCACTAACCCATACCCTACTAGACTCTGACTAATAATCCTAATATGATGGTGAAACATAACCCAAGCAGAATAGAAATACAAGCCGTTCAGAGGAGGCATGGTGTGTAGTTGGAATTGCCTTTTGCATATTATAGTATAGGAGCTATAAATCTAGTCAATTTTTTGTTGAAATAATTCTACATGTGTTTTTAAAGTTAACAAAAATGGGAATCCTGTCTCCCTTTCTCTGTAGCACATGTATTTTTATATGCACATAGAGAATCCTACCTAGTATCACACGTACATACTTGTGAGGTGGCTGAATTGGCAGATACAAATTGTGAGAAGAGATCACTACTCCTAAACGCTGTTCAAACTGAAAATTCAACCTATGGGTGAGCTTCCTAGTTCAATAACATTATACATAAATCCATGTTCAGTAAAATGAATATTTTTGCATCTGTGGATTATATATATTTCATGATGAATTTCGATTGGCATATATATTGCTACTTTTTTTCTTATTTTGGTTGTTCAAAACGTTACAAAGCTCTTGACATATCATATTTCATACATTAGATTCAAGTGGGTTATGAACTCCCATTTTTAGCCCAAATAAAGATTGCAGAATCACATTGGTTACATATCCACATTTTTACATAATGCCCTATTAGTTAATGTTGTATTCTGCTACCTTTCCTATACTCTATGATCCCCCCTCTTTCCCCCTCCCATCTTCTCTCTCTACCCCATCTACTGTAGTTAATTTCTCTCCTTGTTTATTTTCCCATTCCCTTCACAACCTGTTATGTGTAATTTTGTATAACAATGAGGGTCTCCCTTCATTACCATGCAATTTCCCTTTTCTCTCCCTTTCCCTCCCACCTCATGTCTCTGTTAATGTAAATCTTTTCTTCCTGCTCTTCCTCCCTGCTCTGTTCTTAGTTGCTCTCATTATATCCAAGAAGACATTTGGTATTTGTTTTTTAGGGATTGGCTAGTTTCACTAAGCATAATCTGCTCTATTACCATCCATTTCCCTGAAAATTCCATGATTTTGTCATATTTTAGTGCTGCGTAATACTCCATGGTGTATAAATGCCACATTTGTTATCCATTCATCTATTGAAGGGCATCTAGGTTGGGTCCACAGTGCAGCAATTGTGAATTGTACTGCTAAGAACATCGATGTGGCAGTATCCCAGAGTTACACTATTTTAAGGTCTTCAGGAAATAGTCCAAGAAGGGCAATAGCTGGGTCAAATTGTGGTTCCATTCCAAGCTTTCCCAGGAATCTCCATACTGCTTTTCAAATTGGGCGCACCAGTTTGCGGAACAGCTCTCCTCATAGGCCTCATTTGGTCCATCTTCTCTACATTAAGAAGAGAGAGGCTTACTCAGACACAACCCTTCATCCTGACCAGGTTGTTTGCCAGGTTGTTTTGGTCTTTCAGGTCTTTCATAGCTGCCTACATCTTCTCCAGGGATCAAATATGCATGGACCTTTGAGTTTCTCAGTAGGTGGCAGATCCCCTACATTGCTGTATTGCAAGACGAACCCTGTCCCTTCTCTTTTGTAAAGTTAGATTGAGGGAACAGTGTATGGTTAGGGTTAATAACATGTTCAATTTGGGTTCGGAATCATTCTGATTGATGAATAATGGTATTGGGAACCTGCGATATTTATAAAACTATAGAGGTGAAATATAAGTATAAAAACAGAAATCTAGGTAAGATTTGTAGCCCAGAAGGGAATGAGGCCCTTTATTGGGATACTTAGCTTTTAATTATGTTCTGCACGTTTGTCTCAGATAAATTGATAATCAATGGCATAGGACCTTGTACCTTGGAAGATTGATTGTAGAAGAGAACATCCACTCAAATTTGGATAGTCGGTAGGATTAGGAAGAGAGTCGGTAGGTTTAGGAAGAAGAGTGAGTATAAAATTTGGATCAAATGTTCTTTAGCAATACGGTTTCATTTACACAGTGAATGTAAATGTCAGCACATGCGAAGAGTCAGTCACAATGATGAACTGCAGAAAATATAGGAAAGAAGATATCAATAGAGACATTACAAAATCAGGCAATTGTAAAGTGAATGATAGGTTTACACATTTTCAACAGGATCGAGATTGAATACATAATTTTAGGAAGAAACAAATATGTAGTCACCAACAGAAATGACATTTGAAAGCATTATGCAAACTGGAAATGGATGTTTTTAGTAATCCATATTCAACTTCCATTTAGGATTTGGTGCAATCATAAGTGTGACCTTTGCATTTTGTGCCCAGAAAATTATTGTGATAAAATATATATGTAGATCATGTGACATGAGTATTTTTTCCACCATTTCTGTGAGCAATATTTTAAGACATATAAATTAGTATTGGGGGTACAAAGTGGTGTACCCTGTGTCTATGAATATAGAGATAATGCATGAATAGAACATACTGTAAATAAATAATATAACTGATTCCACTTTAAATAATGGATTGAATTGTTATCTGAAAATATATAAGAAATCATATATTGACATACAATCAATAATTCCAACCAGTTATATATCTAATTGTCATCTTAGGGTTATTGTTTATCATGAAGTGTGTGTGAGTTTTGCTTAAAAAGTGATTATGGAAGTCGAAAATAATGTGTTTGGAAAGAAGTCTCATGAAATTACCAGTCAAGAAATATGGAGGAATCCATGTGTTCTGAAGCAGGAAGTGATTGAAAGTGAAACAAATGCCTATAAATTTGCTAAATTGTCGATGAAATATATATCCTGTGATGTGCATAAACTGAGGAAATAGTATGTACCAGTGTTGAATAAAAATGAACGTCAAAGTACACATCATGTACCATTGGAATCTACTTGCATTGATGTTAAACTGGGTCAGTTACTGTAAAAATATTAGGATTCGCGTGCATCACTCACCGAAGTTAGTTTTCTTTTTTTTTAATTTTTATTTATGCTTGTTCAAAACATTACATAGTTCTTGATACATCATATTTGTCACTTTGATTCAAGTGGGTTATGAACTCCCATTTTTACTCCGTTTACAGATTGCAGAATCACATCAGTTACACATGCATTGATTCACATATTGCCATACTAGTGTCTGTTGTATTCTGCTGCCTTACCTATCCTCTACTATCCCCCCTCCCCTCCCCTCTCCTCCCCTCTTCTCTCTCTACCCCCTCTACAGTAATAAATTTCTCCCCCTTGTATTATTTTTCCCTTTCTTCTTGTATGTAATTTTGTATAACCCTGAGGATCTCCTTCCATTTCCATGCAATATCCCTTCTCTCTCCCTTTCCCTCCCACCTCTCATCCCTGTTTTAATGTTAATCTTCTTCTCATCCTCTTCATACCTATTCTGTTCTTAGTTAATCTCCTTATATCAAAGAAGACATTTGGCATTTGTTTTGAAGGGATTGGGTAGCTTCACTTAGCATAATCTGCTCTAGTGCCATCCATTTCCCTGCAAATTCTATGATTTTGTCATTTTTTAATGCAGAGTAATACTACATTCTGTATAAATGCCACATTTTTTAATCCATTCATCTATTGAAGGGCATATAGGTTGGTTCCACAGTCTTGCTATTGTGAATTGTGCTGCTATGTACATCGATGTAGCAGTGTCCCTGCAGCATGCTCTTTTTAGGTCTTTAGGGAATTGACCGAGAAGGGGAATAGCTGGGTCAAATGGTGGTTTCATTCCCAGCTTTCCAAGAAATCTCCATACTGCTTTCCAAATTGGATGCACCAATTTGCAGTCTCACCAGCAATGTACAAGTGTACCTGTTTCCCCACATTCTCACCAACACTTGTTGTTTGACTTCATAATGGCTGCCAATCTTACTGGAGTGAGATGGTATCTTAGGGTGGTTTTGATTCACCTTTCTCTGACTACTGGAGATGGTGAGCATTTTTTCATGTACTTGTTGATTATATGTCCTCCTCTGAGATGTCTGTTGAGGTCCTCGGCCCATTTGTTGATTGGGTTATTTGTTATCTTATTGTTTAATTTTTTGAGTTCTTTGTATACTCTGGATATTAGGGCTCTATCTGAAGTGTGAGGAGTAAAGATTTGTTCCCAGAATTTAGGCACCCTATTTACCTCTCTTATTGTTTCTTTTGCTGAGAAAAAACTTTTTGCTTTGAGTAAGTCCCATGTGTTGATTCTAGTTATTAACTCTTGTTATTAACTCTTGTGCTATGGATGTCCTATTGAGGAATTTGAAGCCCGACCCCACAGTATGTAGATCGTAGCCAACTTTTTCTTCTATCAGACGCCATGTCTCTGTTTTGATATCAAGGCCCTTGATCCATTTTGAGTGAACTTTTGTGCATGCAAGAGAAAGGGATTCAGTTTCATTTTGTTACATATGGATTTCCAGTTTTTCCAGCACCATTTGTTGAAGATGCTATCCTTCCTCCATTGCATGCTTTTAGCTCCTTTATCAAATAGAAGATTGTTGTAGCATTGTGGATTAATCTCTGTGTCCTCCATTCTGTACCATTGGTCCACCCGCCTGTTTTGGTACCAGTACCATGCTGTCATTGTTACTATTGCTCTGAAATTTAGTTTGAAATCTGGTATCGCTATACCGCCTGATTCACACATCCTGGTTAGAATTGCTTTTGCTATTCTGGATCTTTTATTATTCCATATGAATTTCATGATTGCTTTCTCTATTTCTACAAGAAATGCCGTTAGGATTTTGATTGGCATTACATTAAACCTATAGAGAACTTTTAGGAATATCACCATTTTGATGATATTAGTTCTCCCTATCCATGAACAGTGTATATTTTTCCATCTTCTAAGATCTTATTCTACTTCTCTTTTTAGGGTTCTGTAGTTTGCATTGTATAAATCTTTCACCTCTTTTGTTAGGTTGATTCCCAAGGATTTTAGTTTTATTTTTTGAGGATATTGTGAATGGAGTGTTTTTTTTTTTTCTCATTTCCGTTTCAGAAGTTTTGTCACTGATATACAGAAATGCCTTTGACTTATGAATGTTGATTTTATATCCTGCCACATTGCTGAAATAATTTCTAACTTCTAGTAGTTTTTTTTGTAGACCCTTTTGGGTCTTCTATATATTGAATCATATCAGCTGCAAGTAGTGATAATTTAAGTTATTCTTTTCCTATTTTCATGCCTTTTATTTCTTTCATCTGTCTAATTGCTCTGGCCAGTGTTTCGAGAACTATATTGAATAGAAGTGGTGGTAGAGGACATCTCTGTCTTGTTCCAGATTTTAGAGGGAATGCTTCAATTTTTCTTCATTCAGAATAATGCTAGCCTGAGGCTTAACATAGATAGCTTTTACAATGTCGAGGTAAATTCCTGTTATCTCTAGTTTTTCAAATGTTTTGAACATAAAGGGATGCTAAGGGTCTATCCTTCTTATTTATTTTTTGCAGAACCAAGCTTTAGTTTTGTAATTTTTTCAATAGTTTCTTTTGTTTCAATTTTGTTGTTTTCCGCTCTGATTTTAGTTATTTCTTGCCTTCTGCTACATTTGCTGTTGTTTTGCTCTTCCTTTTCTAGGGCTTTGAGATGAAGTGTGAGCTCATTTATTTGTTGTTCTTTCCTATTTTTGAGGAATGACGTCAAGGTGGTGAATTTCCCTCTTAAAACACCTTTCATTGTGTCCCATAGACTCCGATATGTTGTTTCTGTATTTTCATTTATCTTGAAGAATTTTTTGATTTTCTCATTTATGTCTTCTGTAACACATTAATCATTCAGTAACATGTTGTTCATTTTCAATGTGATGTAGGATTTTTCCTTCCTTCTTTTTCATTGGTTTCCAGATTCATTCCATTATAATCCAATAAAATTCATGGTATTAAGTCCACCCTTTATATTTACTGAAGGTTGCTCTATGGCATAATATATGGTCTATTTTTTAGAAGGATCCATGTGCTGCTAAAAAATATTATATCCACTTGATGATGGTTGATATATTCTATATATGTCAGTTAAGTCTATGTTATTGATTGTGATATTGAGTTCTATAGTTTCTTTATTCAACTTTTATTTGGAGGATCTGTCCAATGGTGAGAGAGGTGTGTTGAAGTCACCCATAATTATTGTGTTGTGGGCTATTTGATTCTTGAACTTGAAGAGAATTTGTTTTATGAACGTCACAGCACCATTTAATGGTGCGTAAATACTGATAATTTTTATGTCTTGTTGGTGAATGGTTCCTTTTAACAGTATATAATTTCCTTCATTATCCCTTTTGATTAAATTAGTCTTGAAGTCGATTTAATTCGATTTGAGGATGGCCACCACTCCTTGCTTATGAGGACCGTGTGCATGGTATATTTTTTCCCAACCTTTCACCTTCAGCCTGTGTATGTCTTTTCCATTCAGATATGTCTCCTTGAGGCAACATATTGTTGGATTTGTTTTTTGAATCCAAGTTACAAGCCTATGTTGCTTTATTGGAGAGATTAAGCCATTAATGTTTAGTGTAACTATTGATATATGGTTTCTACTGCCAGCCATGTTTGAATATTTATCGCTTTTTAAAATTTACTTTGTTTCTCCATGATTAGCTTTTCCCCCGCCCTCTGTCATTACTGAGGCACTTCCCACTGATGGTTTTGGTTGTTGTTTTTCATTTCTTTCTCGTGTAGTGTTTTGCTCAAGACACTTTGCAATGGTGGTTTTCTGGCTGCAAATTCTTTTACCTTTGTTTATCATGAAAGATTTTTATTTCGTTGTCGTACCTGAAGCTGAATTTTGCTGGATACAGAATTCTTGTTTGGCATCCATTGTCTTTCAATGTTTGAAATACGTTGTTCCAGGATCCTCTCACTTTCAGTGTCTGTGATGAAAAATAGGTTGCTAACCTTATTGGTTTACCCCTGAATGTAATCTTCCTCCTTTCTCTTGAAGCTTTTAAAGTTTTCTCTTTGTTCTGTATATTGGATAGCTTCATAACAATGTGTCTTGGCGTTGGTCTACTGTGATTTTGTGTGCTCTGTGTCCTGTAAGCATCTTCAATTTGTATATCCATTTCCTTTTTTATTTCTGGAAAATTTTCATTCCCATAGTTTGAATCTCTGTACCTTCCTCTATCCAGATGACTCATAAGTTTGGTTTTTTTATGTTATACCATATCTCTTGGATGTTTTTCTCGTGATTTTTTACCAGCCTTTCTGTGTTGGCTAGACTCTTTTCAAGATGATATATTTTGTCTTCATTATGTGACATTCTGTCTTCTACTTGCTCCACACAGTTAGTGATACTCTCAATTGAGTTTTTAATTTGGTTTATCGTTTCCTTCATTTCTAGAAATATTCTTAAATATTTATAATCTCTATCTCCTGATAAAGAAGATGAACTTCTTCTTTTATCTGTTTATGTAATTCATTTTCAATGTGTTCTTTCACTGTATTTATTTGCTCTCTCGTATCCTCTTTAAGGTTCCATTTCATCTGTCTAAGGTATTCCTTGAGTTCTTTATATGACCATTTTTCTGATAATTCTAGGTCCTCCTGAATATTTAGGTTATCCTTCATTGTTTGTACTCCTTTTCTTTCTTGCTTTTTGATGCTGCTCATGTTACTTCTTTTTCTGTTTGAGTGCTGAGTTACTTCTTATTCTTATAAATTTATTTGAAGCTTGGGAGGAAAGATATTAGAAGGGATGGGAAGAAGTCACTAAAGAGAATGAGAATAGGCAGGTAGAATTCAAGGATGGGGGAATAAGAAAATTGAAAAGAAATGAAAAGACAAAAGAAAAAATTAGAAAATAAAGAAAGAAATAATTTTTTTAAAATAATAATGATAATTAAAAAATGAAAATTAAAATTTAAAATAATAATAATAGTAAAATTAAAAAAATAAAAACATTAAAATAAGTTAAAGAACAACACAAAAAATTTAAATGAAAGAAAAAAAATAAAAATAAAATAATAATAATAATAATAATAATACATGCAGTCATAGAGTTCAATTAACTTCTCTTCCAGTAGGTGGAGCTGTGCTCACTGGGCCAAGCTTCTCCTCTCAATAGGTGGGAACCAATCACTGTGCAGCAGCTCTTCCTCCCAGACTGGGCGGGTCTCTAATCCTGAGTGCCTAGGACCTTCTCTAGTGTTTCCTCAAGCCAGGCTCCGCTCAACTGTGACGCTCACCACAATACTTGCTACACGTCAGGTCTCTGCTCCTGGTAGCCCTGTTTTCATCAACGCTTGGCACTCTCTCCCTGTTTGCCTCCCTCAGACACTAAGTTTATGGAGCTTGGGGCTGGGAACCCCCAGCGAATTTGCTTGCTCTATGGTATCCATGCCCACATTAGCTGGTGTAAGAGACCTCAGTTGTCAGCACTAGTAGGAGCGGTAGCCAGGAATTCCACGCCACAAGTCCCACAGCACACATGATTCCCTCGGTCTGGCCATCTTTCTCACGGGAGACCTGGGAGGGCCCCTTAAGAGAGAGCTGGGAGGGGCCCTTAATGTTTCCCCGCTGTGTGGAGAGAGATGCATAGGGAATTACACACCTGTCGTACTGGTTTCAATGAAGTTATCTCCTCTGCCCATGACATCAGTTCTCTTCCACGGTGGTATCCCATGCAAATGGTGACCATTCGTTCCTTTTGCCAGGTGACCAATGCAATGGATGGGTCCTGACTGTGTCTCCAAAGCCCCATTTCAATCCAGTGGCCTTTTACCTCTGTAAATTCAGAAGGGCCGACCAGTTATTTCAGAGGGAACGTTAGTTCTGAGTCACAAGAAGCAGGCAAATCTGAGCTTCTATGCAGCCGATCCGGGCTCTGTGTGTTTTCTCAGGGGCCCAGACTGTTCGCACCAGATCCACGTCAGGTCAGCATTGCCTAGTGATTCTGAACAAACAGCATTTAGACAGTTTACGACTCCCTATGCCTGCGCAGCTAATGAGGTCAGATACTTGATTTCTCCATGTCCGCCACCATGTTGGATCTCTTATATTGCTACTTTTTAATGTCTGTGCGTGTGCGTGTGTGTGTGTGTGTGTGTGTGTATATATATATATATATATATATATATATATATATATATATATATATGATTTCTTATATATTTTTAGATATCAATTCAATTCATTATTTGAAATGGAACCAGTTATATTATTTATTCACAGGATGGTCTATTCATGCATTATCTCTATATTCATAGACACAGGGTACACCTCTGTGTACCCCTAACACTAATGTATATGTCTTCAAAATATTGCTCCCAGAAATGGTGGAAGAAATACTCATGTCACCAGATCCACATATATATTTTATCACAGTAAAATTCTGAACAAAAAATGTAAAGGTCACACTTATGATTGTACCGAAGCCTAAAAGAAAAGTGAAAATGTTTAACTAAAAACATCCATGTGAAGGTTGCCTAATGCTCTCAAATGTCAATCCTATTGGTGACAACATATTTGTTTCTTCCAATGATTATATATACAAATTAAACCCTGTTGAAAATGTCTAATCCTATAACTCACTTTATACTTTGCCTGATTTCATAATGTCTCTATTGATAACTGCTTTCCTACTTATTTTCCCCAGTTCATCATTGTGACTGACTCTTCATATGTGCTGACATTTTCATTCATTCTCTAACCGAAACCCTATTGCTAAAGAACTTTTGGTCCAAATACTATACTCACTCTTCTTCCTAAACCTACCGACTATCTTCCTAATCCTACCGACTATCCATTTTTTACTGGATGTTCTCTTCTACATTAAATCTACCAAGGTACAAGGTCCTGTGCTTCAAATCATACCTAGATTTCTGTTTCCATACTTATATTTCACCTCTATGTTCTTTTAATTATCGCAAGTTCCCAATACCATTATTCATCGCACAGAATGATTCCTAACCCAAATTGAACCTGTTATTAACCCTAAACATACACTGTTCCCTCAATCTCATTTTACAGAAAAGCAGCGACAGAGTTGTTCTTAAAATACAGGGAATTAGGGGACCTTCCACCTGCTGAAAACCTCAAAGGTCCATGCAGAAATGATACCTGGAGAAGTTGTAGGGAGGTATGAAAGACCTGAGAGAGCAAAAGTCCTATTCCATGGCAAACAACCTGGTCAGGATAAAGGGATGTGTCTGAATCAGCCTCTCTCTACTTATGTTAGAGAAGATGGACTAAACCAGACCTGTGTGGAGAGCTGTTCCCAGGTGCCTATGGTTGATATACCATTCTAACTTGTGCAAGTGTTCCAGGAAGTAGGAGCAGCCTCCATCTCATGGGACCCTTGGAAGCAAGTGTTAGGACAAACTGGTTGCCAAGGCAGTGACCTCATTCATTCAATTCCAAAGAAAGTGACATACCTCATTTCCTTGGTGATGGAACTCTATGATCTTTGTATCCTAGTGGCCAGGCACCCAGACGCTATCTCATTCCCAGTCACAGTGGTCTCACTTGTTTGGATTTACCAAGGACAGAGTCAGTATTTCTTGGTACCTACTAATGTGAGGATGGCCAAATGCCAGGAGAGCACTGAAGAGGTACCTTTTCTGAGAAAGCCAGTAGTGGCTCACCACTATTTCCTGACAACTTCACAGAGTTAGCCAAGGAAACCAGACCTGAGAGAGGACAGACTATTTCGAAGGAATATAGTATGGCCGAGCAGTTAGAGGACACTCCAGATAGTCACAGATCTACATGGGGGAAGGAGGTGCCATTATGGGAGTGGGTGTGGGTTTGTGGTTTTGCCTCATGTTCTAACAAAAGGTAGGAATGGCGGTTTGTTTGGATTGAAGTGGACTGTTTCGAGTAAGTCATTTGACAAGGTGAGTGTTTCTATGTTTGTGTATCCGACTATGTCCATTGTTGTAGACATTAGAAAAGAGAATGCATTAATGGATGTGTCCTGTCTAGTATAAATCTTACCATAATTCATCCTGCTCAATTTATGAATGGACTGCACCTTGTCTTATCGATGAGCAACACCTGCTATCATCCTAAGTTCCTGTTTTCTTCCTGAATTCTGGCCAGTCTCCAGAATAGGCTCAGGGATTTGTGTCCAAGATATGTACCACCTCCAAGCTCTGTGACATGGATATATACTGGATAGCTGAAGAGAATGGAGATCATCTCAGAAAACTCAGATATCAGTGTGACCAGGAAAGTCTCAGTGGAGAAACCCTGCTTTGGGCCTTTTGCTTACCTTATGTTCTGTTGCCCTGAATGTCAGGAAGGTCTTTGCCTCAGGCCACCCCTTTGTGAAGCCTGAAGAAAACAGTTTTAAATTTGAAATGAATAGGCATCACCTGTGGCTCTTTGCTTAATTGCTTTGGAAAGGGATGTGTCTGAATTAGCCTCTTGGCCTTGTATGTGGCTGTGATTTTTATTCTCAGCACATGATGGATCCAAAGAATGATCACATGTGCGCATCCAAAACCAAAATGGCCAAAAGATCAGTCATTGTGGATGAAGTCTCTCGCCTTCTTCTGTTAGGTTCCTGACATCCATCAAGTGAGAATACTGATCCTTTGGGTCAAATGAGTTCTTGAAATCTCTGCCGAGGTGCTTGGCTTTTCTCATGACTCTATTTCACATAAATATTCCATACCTGAAAGTCAGTAGGCCTCAAATTGGAGAAACAGAGCAGCATGAACGGCAGGCTTAGTTGACCACTCCTGGTTCATATTAAGAGTGTCCAGGCCACCCTGACTTTAGGCAAATGAGGGGCAAGTGAGATTATTTTGGACACTACCAATGGCTGCACCCCTCATGGAAACCTCCAGCCAGAGGTCATGATGAGTGAATATATGGAAGAAGATGAGGGCCATGTGGGAGTGTTTTGGTTTTAATTGTGGTCATTTGTGTGGCGGTTGGAAGAAATGTCTGGGTCCACCTGGGCTTGAACTCTGGTGTGATTCCCCATAGAGACTTAGTTCTGGAACTCACCTCAGAGAAGTATTGCCATGAATTGTTTTGGGATTTTAGGAGGCCACGCATGAGAGTTGCCCTTGGAAACTGAGATCTGGCTTTCCACAGAGCACTGGGAATCTCAGCCAGCATATCACATGATATAATTGTGAAAAACTTGCAGCCATAGTTGAGAGTCAAAACACACATGGACCTCACATTTTACACCTCAATGTGCCTGGCTTCATGTGACCTTTTCCCCACTCTTTGGGAAGCCTTGCCTGTGAGAGTTCTCCAGAGTTTTCATTTAAATTAGCTTCCTCAACATTTAGTGGTTCCTGAATGAATTGAAACCCAGAGTTTCTCCAACTTCATCCTTGAAAAATGGCTTGATAAATACCATGAATTTTTGGAAGTTCCCACAACCAGGTGGCACTGGAGAACATTTGGATGTCCTGTTGCTGATCATGAGTATACCAGACAATGCCTTGATTGACTGGGTTTCATGAAAATGGTGTAGAACAGAGATGCCAGTAAGTTGGAGCCTGCTGAGTAGTGGGCCTAGAGCAGTGGTGGGCAGGTGTGTGATGAAACATCAGTGGTAGGGCCATGAGGATCTACCATTGGATTCCAAATGGCTTGTGACTGACATGGTGCAGCCAGCAGTCCCTTATATGTAAAGGCATCTTGTTATATGGTGAGGTTTCAGGTCAGTGTTCTGAATCAGGTTGATATGGACGAGGGGGCAATGGGGCAAGCTAGGAGGGATAGAAGCCTGGTTGGTGCATTCTCCTGCAGACCCTGACCCAACACACGTGACAGAACTCCCTCCAGCAATATGTCCCAGTTGAGCTCCTGGTATTTCGTGAAGCAAATACCAAACTCCCAGTGCTGCAGGAAAAACACCACAAAAAGTGTAGGAGGACCAAATGGCTTCGCAGTCAACACGGAGGGACACTTAGTCCTCAGTGGTCACAGTTTACCTACAAAGAGAGGATTCAGCATTGCTGCCTCATCTTCATTGGAAAATAAGAAACCATGTCCTTCAGGTCACATAGATGCAGAACCAGCTTTGATGGTCTCACTACTAAAGTAGCCAAATCTCCTGACAACAACATATATTTCAAGTGCCCAAAATCAGAGGCAGTTTCTCAAAAAGTTTTTAGGCTCTCAGAGCTCCCTGTTTGTGTTGTGTTTACCCTGTCCCTTACTTTTGGAAACTCCTCTACCACCTCCATGGTTATGAACTCTTGAGCATTTTCCATTCCAGATATGTATTCACTGATTTTCTAACTCTTCTCCTCTAATTATGTTTTACCTGGGGTGAAGGTAATGTCAAGGCATTTTTCTGGATGAGAGTGAGAGGATATCAGATATTCACAGATATTTGTGAAGCACATATTTGCTTACACATTGAATTCATTTTCCAATTTTCCTTTTGAAATACTGAATCCCTGACACTAACCCATACCTACTAGAATCAGACAACTCATCCTAATATAATGGAGAAAAATAACCCAAACAGAATAGAAATTCAAGCAGTTCAGAGGAGGCATCTTGTATAGTTGGACTTGCCTTTTGCATTATATAAGGTAGGAGTTATAAATCTAGTCAATTTTTATTTGAAATAGTTCTCCATGTGTTTTTAAAGATAACAAATGTGTGAAATCCTGTTTCCCTTTCTCTGTAGCCAATTCACACATGTATATTTATATGCACATATAGGATCCTACCAGGAATCCCACGTACATTTTTGTGAGGTTTCTCACTTCGCAGATTCAAATTGTGAGAAGAGATCACTCCTCTTAAACGCTGTTAGAACTGAAGATTCAAACTATAGGGGAGCTTTCTAGTAGAACAACATTATACATATACTCATGTTCAGTAAAATAATTATTTTTGCATCTGTGGATGATATATATTTCCTGATGAATTTTGATTTTCATATATATTGCTGCTTTTTAATGTCTGTGTGTAGTTTGTATGTGTGTGTGTGTGTGTATATATATATATATATATATATATATATATATATATATACACACACACACACACACTATTCAGATTTTTCAATATATAAAATATATGTGTCTTATATACACTTTCTAAATTCATTCATGTTCATGTATATGGATTTATAATCAACTTTTCACAAGATTATTTTCCGAAATATTCATCCACCTGAAATACATATTTGTTTCCTAGTACTGAAAACAAACTTCAGTGAATGGTGCCTACAAATTCTAATAATTTTACAGTAACTGACCCAGTTTACCACCAATGCAAGTAGATTCCTATGGGACATGATATGTAATTTGAGGTTCATTTGTATTCAACACTGGTACATTATTATTTCTTCAGTTTTTGCACATCATACGATATATATTTCATCCACAAGTTCACAAATTTACAGGCATTTGTTTCAACTTTAATCAATTCCTGTTTCAGAACACAAGTATTATCAGGGTTTCTGAACTCGTCTTTTCATGACGCTTCTTTCCAAACAAGTTATTTTCGATTTCCATAATCACTGGTGAAGTAAAACTCACACCCTTCGTGATAAACCAAAACACTAATATTACCATTATATGTATACCATTTTGGAAAGAATGATTGTATATCAATATAACATTTCCTGTAATTTTTCAGATATCAGTTCAATCCATTATTTATAGTTGGAACAAGTTATATTATTTATTCACAGTATGTTCTATTCATGCTTTATCTTTATATTCATAGACACAGTGTACACCTCTTTGGACCCCCAATACTAATTTTACGTCTTCAATATATTGCTACCAGAAATGGTGGAAGAAATACTTATGTCACCTGATCTACATATACATTTTATCACAATAATATTCTGAAAAAAAATGTAAAGGTCACACTTATGACTGTACCAAAGCCTAAAAGGAAAGTGAACATGGATTAATAGAAACATCCATGTCCATGCTGCCTAATGCTCTCAAATGTCAATCCTATTGGTGACAACATATTTGTTTCTTCCTAAGATTATATATTCAAACTCAACCCTGTTGAAAATGTCTAATCCTATCACTCACTTTATATTTTGCCTGATGCAATAATGTCTCTATTGATATCTGCATTTCTACATATTTTCCCAGTTTATCATAGTGACTGACTCTTCATATGTGCCGACATTTACATTCACTCTCTAACCGAAACCATATTGCTAAAGAACTTTTGGTCTAAATCCTATAATCGCTCTTCTTCCTAAACCTACCGACAATCTTTCTAAACCTACTGACTATCCCATTTTACTGGATGTTCTCTTCTACGTTCAATCATCCAAGGTACAAGGTCCTATGCCATTGTATATTGAATTATCTGAGACATCTTTAGAGAACATAAATCAAGCTAAGTATCCCAATCAAGGGCCCAATGCCCTTCTGGGTTTCAAATTATACCTAGATTTTTATTTTCATACTTATATTTCACCTCTACATTCTTGTAAATCTCACAGGTTGCCAATACCATTATTCATCGCATAGAATGATTCCTAACCCAAATTGAACCTGTTATTAACCCTAAACATACACTGTTCCCTCAATCTCATTTTACAGAAGAACAGGGACGGAGTTGTTCTTACAATACAGGAAAGTAGGGGACCTTCCACCTGCTGAAAACCTCAAAGGTCCATACAGAAATGATACCCGGAAAAGTTATAGGCAGCTATGAAGGACCTGAGAGAGCAAAAGTCATCTTCCATGGCAAACAACCTGGTCAGGATGAAGGGATGTGTCTTAATCAGCCTCTCTCTTCTTATTGTAGAGAAGTTGGACCAAATCAGGCCTGTGTGGAAAGCTGTTCATGGGTGCCTATGGTTGATATACCATTCTAACTTGTGAAAGTGTCACAGGAAGTAGGGGCAGCCTCCATCTCATGGGACCCTTGGAAGCAACTGTTAGGAAAAAGGGGTGCCAAGGCAGTGGCCTCATTCAGTTCCAAAGAAAGTGACATATCTAATTTCCTTGGTGATGGAACTCTCTGAACTTGCTATCCAAGAACCAAGACACCGAGAGGCAATCCCAGTCCAAGTCCCTGTGGGCTCACTTGATTGGATTTTCCAAGGACAGAGTCAGTCTTTCTCGGTACCTAATGATATGAGTATAGCCAAATACCAGGAGAGCACTGAATAGGTACTTTTCCTGAGAAAGCAGGTAGTGGCTCGCCACTTTTTCCTGACAACTTTACAGAGTTGGTCAAGGAAAGCAGATCTGATAGAGGACACGCCATTTCGGGGGAACATAATATGGCCCACCAGTCAGAGTTAACTCCGGAGAGTCACAGAACTACTTGAGGGAAGGAGGTGCCTTTGTGAGTGTGGGTTTGTTGTTTTGTCTCATATTCTGAGAATAGGTAGGGAAGGCGGTTTGTTTGATTTGGAGTGAACTGTTTCTAGTAAGTCGTTTGACAAAATGAGTGTTTCTATGTCTGTGTATCCCACTGTGTCCGTGGTTGTAGACATGAGAAAAGAGAATGCAACAATGGATGTGTCCTGTCTAGTAGAAAGCTTCCCATTATGCATCCTGCCTAATTTATGAATGGAGTGCGGCTTGCCTTATGGATGAGCAATACCTATTACCTTCCTAAGTCCCTGTTTTCTTCTGAATTCTGGCCACTCTCCAGAATAGGCTCATGGTTTTGTGTCCAAGATATGCAACAACTCCAAGGTCTGTGACATGGCCATGTACAGGATAGCTGAAGGGAATGGCCAGCATCTCAGAAAACTCAGATATCAGTGTGACCAGGAAAGTCTCAGTGGATATACCCTGCTTTTGGCCTTTTGCTTACCTATTGTTCTGTTGCCCTGAATATCAGGAAGGTCTTTGCCTCAGGCCACCCCTTTGTGAAGCCTGAAGGAAACAGTTTTCAAATGGAAATGAATGGGCATCACTTGTGGCTCTTTCTTAGTTGCTTTGGAAAGGGATGTGTCTTAATTAGACTCTTGGCCTTGTATGTGGCTGTGACTTTGATTCTCAGCAGCTGATGGATCTAAAAATGATCCCATGTGTGCATCCAAAACCATAATTGCCAAAAGATCAGTCATTGTGGATGAAGTCTCTCGTCTTCCTCTGTTAGGTTCCTGACCTCCATCAAGTGAGAATAGGTATTCCTTGGGTCAAATGAGTTCTTCAAATCACTGCAGAGGTGCTTAGGTTTTCGTATGACTCCAAATCACATAAAGAATCTATACTTGAAAGTCAGTAGGCCTCAAATTGGAGAAACAGAGCAGTATTAACGGGAGGCTTATTTGATCACTCCTGGTTCACAGAAAGGGTGTCCAGGCCAACATGACTTTAGGCAAATGAGGGGCAAGGGAGTTTATTTGGACACTGTCTTTGGGTGAGCCCTTCATGGAAACCTCCAGACAGAGGTTACGATGAGTGACTATATGGAAGAAGATGAGGACCATGTTTGAGTGTTTTGTTTTTAATTGTGGTCATTTGTGTTGTGGTTGTAAGAAATATCTTGGTCCACCTGGGCTTGAACTCTGTTGGGATTTCCCTTAAAGACTGCGTTCTGGAACTGAACTCAGAGAAGTATTGCAATGAATAGAAATACAAGCAGTTTGGAGGAGGCATGGTGTATATTTGGACTTGCCTTTTGCCTGATACAGAGTAGGAGTTAAATCTAGTCAATTTTTGTTGAAATAGTTCTCCATGTGTTTTTAAAGTTAAAAAATTGTGAATTCCTGTCTCCCTTTCTCTGTAGCCTATTCAGCACATATATTTTTATATGGATATATAGAATCATACCTGGTACCACACATACATTCTTGTGAGGTGGATGAGTTGGCAGATACAAATTGTGAAAAGAGATCACTCCTAATTAACCGTGTTGGAACTGAATATTCAACCAATGGGTGAGCTTGCTAGTTGAACAACATTATACATAAATCCATGTTCAGTAAAATGAATATTTTTGGATCTTTTTATGATATATATTTTATGAAAATTTTGATTGACATATATTTTGCTATTTTTTTTCTGTGTGTGTGTGTGTGTGTGTGTGTTTTGTGTCATTCGCCTGTTCTGTAAAACAACTTCAGAGAGAGAGGTTAAAAATTCATGCAAAGCTCTGATGGAGGTATCTAATATCTTAGTTTTGGTCTATTGCTTCTTCTAATTGGGTCATTTGTTGTGTCCCATGGACGAGGGCAGTGGTTCCTGTGCCCACCCCTGAAGCAACTCCTATTCCGAATAGGATGGCTAAAGTGAGGGATATATGTCCCCAGTGGAAACGGGTTGTATGCCCCTCTATTTCATTTTCAAATGAACCTGCATCATGACAGAGCACTCTGGGAAACATCTGCACCATTGCACAATTAATCACATCTGTTGACAATTTCTTTAAAACATAAACAATGTTTAATTATATACAATTATGCTGTTGTAGGGACGGACAAGGCAAGGTACCTAAGATAGCAACGAAGACAGGGAAACCGTCCTATTTGGTTGCAACCAGATTCAGAGGGCATTGCTTCTGTTGTAATCAATTATTCTCCTGAAACTCAAGTTTAGGTAGTTTCAGAATTTTGTACCCAACATGTAAGGGAAGGGGCTCAGAAGTTCACAGTCTTCAGAAGTTCAAAAAAGCCGTTGTTGTTTCTGTTTTTTACCTCAGTTCTGGGCAAGTTAACTTTTCAAGGACACCTGGGAGGGAAAGCGCTTTTTCCTACCTTTCTTATTTTTCGCCCCTGACAGCTGTTACCATGGAGCCCTGATGGTAACTTCTTTATCTTAGAAATATAGCCATCTCTGTAAAGCCCCAGCTCATGGCCAGAGGCCTTGTTCATTATTTTGTGGAAAACAAGTAATGGGGTGTCTAGCATAGAGGTGCTTATTTTTTTAGCCAGTGGCCAAGTAGAACAAGGCAACACTAAAAGAGGAAGTTTATCTACATTGAACTCTTTTATAGGGACTCTTTTGCTGAAAGTCCTAAAGTCAGCCATGGTGAAGACTTCTGTAGAAAGTCAGTTAAGAATTTTCTGTAGGCCTGGTACAGAAGGGGAAGACAGGGAAGGTGGGGCTGACAGCAGCTCCGAGGATCTGAGAATAAGGAAGGAGAGATGTAAAAGAATAATGGGAAAGGGGTTTGGGATTTTCCTAGCAACAAAAACTTGAGCTGTAGAACAGGTAGAGCAGAGGGGAAGACAAGAGTGAGTATCCCAAAATGCATGTGAGGGACTTTAAATTTTTAGTAAACTGTTTTCAGTGATGACCAAGCAACTTTAAAGGCCATTTTCATTACATCTTTGATAGGAGTCTGAGGGCTCTCCTCAGCTAGTTTCAGCTTTGTGTTAGCTGGTAAGAGGACCTGGTGGGACCCGGGGCGGGCACGGACAGGAGAAGAGAGGAGTGAGTCGGTGGATGGGAACCTGAGTACCTGCTACTTCAGCAAGATGGCGATGGTCTGAGAACCAGCAGAGATTTGGGTTTTTGATCTAATAATTGGAGGGGAGAAATCAGGTTGCTGAGGTGAGAGTGACAGCAGAGACTCTGGAGCACAAGGCTGAAGGTGAGGATTGATTGGATAAGCATAGTTCAGGATATGAGTGAAGGATGGAAAAGGCATGCCCATAGGGGAATCTCCTTTCACCCTTTTGAGCACTTGCAGAAGTTAAAAAGGTCACACAGGGCTGGGGATGTGGCTCATTTGTAGCACGCTCGCTTGGCATGCGTGCGGCCCGGGTTCGATCCTCAGCACCACATACAAACAAAGATGTCGTGTCCAGCAAAAAACTAAAAAATAAATATTAAAAATTCTCTCTGTCTCTCTCTCTCTCACCTCTCTCTTTAAAAAAAATGGTCACGCAGAATTTGAGGATCAAGAGACCCCTCTGGGGGCCATCGGTTTTGGTTATCTAATTGGTAATATGGCCAATGCTGTGTACTGAATTTGATCAGGAGTTTGTGTTCCATCAGGCAGCCCCTGTATGCTCACATCCCCATGACGTACAGCAAAAGTCTGCCAGGCATTCTGGGATTACTAAAAAGGAGTGATGGATTTTTCCTTTCCCCAGGTCCATGATCCTCTTAGTTATACAAGTCCGATATTTACTGCCATTAGCCCCTTGAACTAGAGACCTTTTATTTGATAGATGGCCCAATGGGGCCTTAAGGGCTGAGTTTATTGCCCCTGTATCCACTTCAAAGTTTACTGGTGTCTCCTCCACTTCAAAAGATACGCTGGGCTCAGGGAGGGGATCTGAGCCCCAACTTTTGTACTCATGCTGAAGAGTCAGAAAGGCTGGCTGGCGTGGCTGCCTCTTTCTAGGGAACTCTTGAACCCAGTGTCCTCTTTCTTTACAGTAGGCACCTTGATCTGAGGTCAGGGGTGGCCTCTGGCGTGGGACCAGGTATCCCTTCCTGTCTCCCTGTTTCTTAATTTCTGGCCTTTTTGTTATTGTGACCGGGACCTTAGTCAACTCCTTAGTCTGTCTTTTGTTTCTTTTATCCTCCTTTTGCTCCCTTCTCTTCCTCAGTTTCTCTCTTATAGTATACTTTCTCGGCTTCTCTGACTAAATCTCTCAAAGTCATATCTTGTAATCCATCTAAGCATTGTAACTTTCTTTAAATATCCAAGGCAGCATGCCCAATAAAGGCCATTGTGACAGATGATTTTTGATCCTCTGCCTGAGGATCGAAAGGAGTATATCTCCTATATGCCTCCGTAATTCTCTCTAGAAACATAGAGGAAGATTCATCAGGCCCGCAGGCGTGGTACCCACGTCACCCCAAATGGAGTAGGGAAAGAGCAGTGCCACTGCCTGCTCCCGGATCAGGCCCAGCCACCAGCTGGTGTGGTAGTCACGTCACCCAAATTGTAGTAGGGGCCAAGCAGGCTGCCCCCCGCGCCCGCCACAAAAGCAGACCTGTGACTGACCTTCGGAACAGGCCCAGAGGCCTGCCACCATGGTAGACATGACACCCCAATTGGAGTAGTGGCAGAGCAGAGCTTTCTCCCGCGCCCAGTACAAGCACAACGGCCCACCGGCGTGGTAGTCACGTCAACCCAATTGGAGTAGGGGCAGAGCAGAGTCTTTGCCCGCACCTGGAACAGGCCCAGCGATCTGCCAGCATGGTAGTCACGACACCCCAATTGCAGTAGGGCCAAAGCAGAGCCACCACCCGCTCCCGCAAGGTAGGCAGACCTGCAACTGACTGGCGGAACAGGACTAGCGGCCTGCAAGCACAGCAGACACATCAACCCATTTGGTTCTTTGAAAAAATAAAAAAAATCTACAGACCCTTAGCCATGCTAACGAAGACAAAAAGAGAGAGAACTCAAATTACTAGCATACAGGATGAAAAAGACAATATCATAACAGATATTTCAGATATACAGAAGATAATCCGAAATTATTTTGAATCTTTGTACTCTAATAAAATAGAAGACAGTGAAGGCATCGATAAATTTCTTAAGTCATATGATCTGCCCAGATTGAGTCAGGAGGATATAGACAACCTAAACAGACCAATATCAATTGAGGAAATAGAAAAAACCATCAAAACACTACCAAGTAAGAAAAGCCCAGGACCTGATGGGTATACAGCAGAGTTTTACAAAACCTTTAAAGGGGAACTAATACCAATACTTTTCAAGCTATTTTAGGAAATTGAAAAAGAGGGAGAACTTCCAAATTCATTCTATGAGGTCAACATCACTCTGATTCCTACACCAGACAAAGACACTTCAAAGAATGAAAACTACAGACCAATATCTCTAATGAGCCTAGAGGCAAAAATCCTCAATTAAATTCTGGCAAATCAGATACAAAAGCATATCAAAAAAATTGTGCACCATGATCAAGTAGGATTCATCCGTGGGATGCAAGGCTGGTTCAATATACAGAAATCAATAAATGTTATTCATCACATCAATAGACTTAAAAATAAGAACCATATGATCATCTCGATAGATGCAGAAAAAGCATTCGACAAAGTACAGCATCCCTTTATGTTCAAAATTCTAGAAAAACTAGGGATAACAGGAACATACCTCAATATTGTAAAAGCAATCTATGCTAAGTCTCAGGCTAGCATACTTCTGAATGGAGAAAAATTGAAGGCATTCCCCCTAAAATCTGGAACAAGACAGGTATGCCCTCTTTCACCACTTCTGTTCAACATAGTTCTCGAAACACTGGCCAGAGCAATTAGAGAGATGAAAGAAATTAAAGGCATATAAATAGGAAAAGAAGAACTTAAATTATCACTATTGATTCTATTCCTAGCAGACCCAAAAGGGTCTACAAAGAAACTAATAGAGCAAATAAATGAATTCAGCAAAGTGGCAGGATATAAAATCAACACTCATAAATCAAAGACATTCCTGAATATCAGTGACAAATCCTCTGAAACGGAAATGAGGACAACCACTCCATTCACAATATACTAAAAAAAAAAATAATAATTGGGAATCAACCTAACAAAAGAGGTGCAAGTTTTATACAAGGAAAACTACAGAAACCTAAAGAGAAAAATAGAGGAAGATATTAGAAGATGTAAAAATGTACCCTGTTCATAGATAGACAGAACTAACATCATCAAAATGGCGATATTACTAAAAGTTCTCTATAGGTTTAGTGCAATGCCAATCAAAACCCAATGGCATTTCTTGTAGAAATAGAGAAAGCAATCATGAAATTCATATGGAAAAATAAAAGACCCAGAATAGCAAAAACAACACTAAGCAGGAAGTGTGAATCAGTCGGTATAGGGATACCAGACTTCAAACTATACTGCAGAACAATAGTAACAAAAATAGCATGGTACTGGTACCAAAACAGGTGGGTGGACCAATGGTACAGAATAAAGGACACAGAAACCAATCCAAAAAATACAACTATCTTACATTTGATAAAGGGGCTAAAAGCATGCAATGGATGAACGATAGCATCTTCAACAAATGGTGCTGGGAAACCTGGAAATCCATATGTAACAAAAAGAAACTGAATCCCTTTCTCTCGCCATGCACAAAAGTTAACTCAAAATGGATCAAGGAGCTTGATATCAAATCAGACATGGTGTCTGATAGAAGACAAAGTTGGCTACGATCTACATACTGTGGGGTCGCCTCCAAATTCCTCAATAGGACACCCATAGCACAAGCGTTAATAACTAGAATCAACACATTGGACTTACTCAAACTAAAAAGGTTTTTTCTCAGCAAAAGAAACAGTAAGAGAGAAAAATAGGGAGCCCACATCCTGGGAACAAATCTTTCCTCCTAACACTTCAGATAGAGCACTAATATCCAGAGTATACAAAGAACTCAAAAAATTAGTCAATAAGATAACAAATAACCCAAACAACAAATGGGCCAAGAACCTGAACAGACACTTCTCAGAGGAGGACATAAAATCAATCAACAAGTACATGAAAAAATGGTCACCATCTCCAGCAGTCAGAGAAATGTGAATCAAAACCACCCTAAGATACCATCTCACTCCAGTAAGATTGGCAGCCATTATGAAGTCAAACAATCACAAGTGCTGGCGAGGATCTGGGGAAACAGGTACACTTGTATATTTCTGGTGGGACTGCAAATTGGTGCAGGCAAATGGGAAAGCAGTATGGAGATTTCTTGGAAAGCTGGGAACGGAACCACCATTTGACCCAGTTATTCCCCTTCTCGGTCTAAAACCTAAAGACCTAAAAAGAGCATGCTACAGGGACACTGCTACATCGATGTTCATAGCAGCACAATTCACAATAGCAAGACTGTGGAACCAACCTAGATGCCCTTCAATAGAAGAATGAATGAAAAAAATGTGGCATTTATACACAATGGAGTATTACTCGGCACTAAAAAACGACAGAATCATAGAATTTTCAGGGAAATGGATGGCATTAGAACAGATTATGCTAAGTGAAGCTAGCCAATCCCTAAAAAACAAATGCCAAATGTCTTCTTTGATATAAGGAGAGTAACTAAGAACAGAGTAGGGACGAGGAGCATGAGAAGAAGATTAACATTAAACAGGGATGAGAGGTGGAAGGGAAAGGGAGAGAGAAGAGAAACTGCATGAAAATGGAAGGAGAACCTCAGGGTTATACAAAATTACATACAAGAGGAAGTGAGGGGAAAGGGAAAAATAATACAAGGGGGAGAAATTTATTACTGTATAGGGGGTAGAGAGAGAAGAGGAGAGGAGACTGGAGGGGAGGGGGGATAGTAGAGGATAGGAAAGGCAGCAGAATACAACAGACACTAGTATGGCAATATATGAATCAATGGATGTGTAACTGATGTGATTCT